>NW_028328127.1:0-1620 GCF_054136105.1 Typopeltis vanoorti
GATCCATATAGATAATGAATAACAGAGGGGATAATGTACATCCTTGTCTCACACCAGATTTAACATTAAACCATCTTCCTGTACTTCCTTCAATTCTAACTGCTGACTCACAACTCAAATAAAGACTAAGTATTGCTTGATATAATGCCCCATTGACACCATATAACTGCAGCGTATTGAATAGCTTCTCTCTTGGCACCTTGTCATATGCCTTTTCCAAATCGACAAAACTTAAATACAGATCTTTGTTATATTCCCATGCTTTCTCGACTATTTGTCGTAAAGTGAAGATCTGATCCTGACAGCCTCTATTTGGCCTGAATCCAACTTGTTTTTCACCAAGCTTTTCTTCCACAATTCTTCTCAACCGTTTCTCAAGTATACTTGCATAGATCTTGACAGGAACACTCAGTAGGGAAATACCTCTGTAATTCTCACATTCAGTTTTATTTCCCTTTTTATATATGGGTACTATGAGAGCTCTACTCCAATCATCAGGAATTCGTCCCTCTGTCCAGGCTTTCTGAACTATGCAGTGCAGCCACTGTAAGACTCTTATACCACCATACTTCAGCATTTCTGGTCGAATATCATCTACTCCTGCTGCCTTTCCACATTTCAAGCCTTTGATGGCTTTTTCTACTTCAAGTATGGATATGTATTCCTGACTGCATGCCTGGTCAGTGTTTTTTATCACTGTGCTGTCATCACTGCTTGTTTCATTTAGCAGTTTTTCAAAGTAATTACTCCATACTTCAAGGATATCTTTTTCTCCTGTTTTCATTTCACCTTTATCATCTCTAATTCCTTTTACAGCACTCTTTCCTCCATTCCTAAGCTTCTTCAACAACCTCCAGAATATTTTGCCACCTTCTTGATATTTATTTTCTATATTCTTGCCAAAGTCCTCCCATGACTTTTGTTTAGCTAGTTTTACACACTGTTTAGCTTTCTTACATTTGTCTCTGTATTCTGTAAGAGTAAAAGCCGACTTATTTGCCAGGAACTTTTGATATGCTTTCTTCTTTTCCTTCACTGCCTCTTTAACTTCCTGTGTCCACCAGGGAGTTCTGATTTTTTTATCTTTGCACACAACCTCACCACATGCCTCTCTGGCAGAATCAATCAATGTTTCCGTCAGAGTTTGCCACTGAATCTCCAAGGTTTGATTCCTGTTCTCAAACTCTTTCATTTTCTTTTCAATAATATTTCTGTATTTTAGTCTACAGTTTACATCTGAGAGCTGCTCAACTTTTATTCGCTTTAAAACTTTCTTACATGTTATTCTTTTCAATATGAAATTCAATTTTATCCTGCTCAAGACTAAATAGTGATCACTTCCAATTTCAAATCCTCTGTACACTCTGGTGTCATGCACCAGGGAGAAAACATCACTATCAACAATAACATAGTCAATGAGACTTTTCTTATTCCTAGCCTCTTCTCTCCATGTGAATTTGTGCACATTTTTATGTTGGAACATGGTGTTAGTAATAACCAGTCCATGTCCTGAGCAGAAATCCAACAGATATTTGCCATTATTATTGGCTTTGCTCTTTTCTCCAAATTTTCCCAAAATATTTTTGTATGTCTCACAATCATTTCCTACTCTACTATTTA
>NW_028328128.1:0-21668 GCF_054136105.1 Typopeltis vanoorti
CAAAAAACCTGCAATTGGAACATTGAGAGCGTACATGACTCATATCCGCTCTTTTGATCTTTACGTGTCGGCCGTCTGTAGTGGTAATGACATTCAGTTTCCAATTGAATTTTTGCTGGTAATTACTGTTCCTTCCTTGTCGGTCTGCATCCATTCCAATGCTCCCTCATTCTTTGTGTCCGATGTGCAGTAGTCCAGTGCCGATGTAAGCACTCGGGTGACCCACCCGTGATAAGAGGATATGGGACTTTTCGTTAAGCAAATCTGCCAAAAACGTACCTAATATAGAGACAAAAATACTTTATTCACCGGTAGATGGCACTAGAAGCAGATGAATAATAAACGCATTCTCGTATGTACATGGAAGACTGAGTCATACGGAGCTGAAAGGTTGACGAGTTGTGTGTAGGCGAGGTGTTTCCGGGATTACTTTGAAATGTCACCCAATAATAATAATAATAGTAATAATAATACCTAGCTATTGTGAAAGATAACTTATAACTGCATACTTCACTTAAACATCTAAGTTATTAAAGGATATCCAACCAGTTATGCCATGAGGGAAACATGTTTTTTAAATTTTTTTTTTTTTTTTTATTGAGAAGAATGGAAACGGGGAGGAGTTTGATTCTAATCACAATTAACTATCGTTTATAATTTCATTCATTGATTGCTATTATTGCATAAATGATTTTTTTAATATTTAAAACAACTTGTAGGAAAATAATCCCTTCCAACGTTTATAACAACGAAAGCAGAATGGGGAAAAAAATCAAGGGAGCGCTCGGGATTGAACCGAGGGCCTCTCGATCTGCAGTCGAATGCTCTACCACTGAGCTACACCCCCACTCGCATGACTACTTTCTAATAATTTCAACCTTACGTACAGAATAACACACCCTGTTCATTGCGTACAGGAATATCAGTGAAAAGATTGCCACACGAAATTAACGGATTGATAATATAACACATGTGAGTACAGGTGACGGTAGGTGAACGAAGGTCAGTGGAACCAGGAACACTGTATAGGAAGTTCAGGTAGCTGTTTATCAAGAAACCCCCCTCTCTCCCTTTTATACAAACACCTAAGAAGGTTAAATCTCTGTTTGTACTCCGCAATGACAAACCCTGCACTGATAGGTGGTTTTAGCTGATTTGTTTGTTGCGACAAATTTTGTTATTGTTTACATTTTGGAAGGTAAAAAAACAGAAAACTGAGTCAATAATGAGACCATGAACAGTTGTCTTTTTTTTTTCTTTTTTTTTTAGCTGGCTCTGATTGTTTGCATGTGCTTGTACTTGTCTTTTTGCGAAAAAGCCAACTTAATTAATTCTCGAACAAGCAAAGCAAATTAATACGGAGAATTCACGATGAGCTGGCGTGACTGTAATATGAGGAAAGAGAAAGCAATGCTGGGGGTGGAGACTTATGGGGAATGAAGAAACAGGTTGTGCGTTGTGGGGAGATATCAATGCCAGCCGCGAAGTTTCTAAATTATAATCATAAACGGAAAAAGGAAATCAATAAAGAAAGTTTGAATGCGAAATCCGAAACTGAATGCTGATTAAGAATGTGTTTTTTATGTCGTCACGTTCTTGTTAGTTGGGGATATTTATTCGCGTGAGTTATTGAAGTGAGACTGTGAAGGAAGTCATCGGAAGGAATCGTGAAAATTTTGAGGCGCTATGAAGATCTCTCAAGATATTACGTGAAGAATAAAAATCGTAATAATACTCCCGAATGATTTTTAAATGTAAGAAACCTCAAGAAATTAAAAGAAAGAGAGGTGAGAAAGAACAACAAATATATCTTTTCTTTCTCATTAAGATTCGATTGGGGTATTAACCGCATATCCCGAACAATCCAGAAGGGTTATTGGCCTCTTCAAAAGGGTTTTTCAACGATCTTTGCAAGATTTTTTTTCTTCCAATTCTCAGAACTCATTCGAAGTTTCCGCACGAAGCTGCTTTGAAGTGGATTTACAGCCGAAGCAGCTAAGGCTATGAGGCCACTGGATTAATACCGTGTGTTAAGTGGGTGAGTGCTTCTGGCTGGGCTGCCTGCCATGAGGGATGAAAATCGTACCAAAAGCAGTGACAGTTTTTTAAGAATTTCTCTTTTAAGGACCCTTCAACCATCTTTTGAGAAAATCCCGCGTATCTTAGACTACGCTTGAACCAACATCTTTCAATAGCAGCGCAGAAGTCCTCCTCGCGGGTGCCATTGCTGCAGCATTACCGAAGGATGGATTTGGATCATCTATCCAAATATAGTTTAGAGAGGAGTTTATAATACACAGAAGTTTTAAGAAAGGGCTGGTTATATTCCACTAATTCGAGCCTACCCAAGGGCCTATGAGTTGTGGAAATACTTTCTGAAAATGAAAGCTGTGCCGAACAAAGCAGCCTTCTGCAGCTGTCCAATTTTTAATCCATCTAACTCGAGTGCTTCTAGATGTTTTTTCAATGTTTTAGGGATGGCGCCTAAAGCACCTATTATTATGGGAACAACTTTCGTTTTCTTTTGCCAGATTCGTTCAACTTCGACTTGCAAATCGCGATACTTTGTAATTTTTTCATTTTCTTTGTCGTCAATCCGACTATCTCCTGGTACTGATATTTCGATAAACTTAACACTTTGTTTTCACTTTTTTCAATCACTGTGGTATCGGGTGTATTACATTCCAAGCTTTTGTCAGTCTTAATTTTGAAATCCCAGAGTATTTTATGTTTTTCATGCTCAACCACTTTCTGGTGAACTTTATACTTCCAATAGTCTTTAGATACTTTAATCCCATACTTTTTACATAAATGCCAGTGGATTATCTTAGCTACGTTATCACGCCTTTTACGGTACTCAATTTGTGCGATTTTTCTGCATCCACTTATGATGTGGTCTACCGTTTCTTCCTTTTCTTTGCACAATCTACATTTACTGTCTTCTTGAATTTGTTGTATTTTTGCCTTCATAACGTTGGTTTTAATGGCCTGTTCTTGTGCTGCAAAAATTACCGATTCTGTTTCTTTCTTTAGTGCTCCATTTCTCAACCACTGGCAGGTCAAGTTGCTGTCAGCGCTGTTCTCTATGCTGTGAAGGTATTTTCGATGCAATGCCTTATTTTTCTATCTTTCAGTTCTCACTTTTACTTGGATGGTTTTGTATTCCAATTTTGTCTCCATGAGTTTAAATAAACCCTATTTCCTTACCTTAATTAGAAATTATTCGTTTTTTTGCTGCAGATAATCATTTAAATTTCGTTTTTCTTCTTCAATAACTTGCTTCACTTGTAATAATCCTCTACCTCCTTTTTTGCGTGATAGATAGAGCCTATCAATGTCACTGTGAGGATTGAAGGCATGGTGCATGGTCATTAATTTACGAGTTTCTCGGTCTAAATCTTCCATCTCTAGCTGGGTCCATTCAACAATGCCTGCTGAATATCTCAGAACAGGTATGGTCCAGGTATTAATTGCTTTTATCCAATTTCCAGCATTAAGCATTGGCTTAAGGAGTTTTCTTAATCGTCTTATGTATTCTGCTCTAGTTCTTTCTTTGATCTTATTGTGCAGAATTTGTGATGCTTCTAAAATTGCCAAATATTTGTAGCTGTCTTCGAATTTTATTGCCTTGATTATTTCACCATTCAGCAGCTCGATTTCGTTCTCGTTTATATATATATATATATATATCTCGTCTCATCTCATCTTCCTTATACCCTCTTTTTTACCTTGCGGTGTCGAGGGTCCATTGATCATCGGACCTCAATCCGTTTACAGGATAAGGTGGTCAGCCCTATGCCCCGGTATATCCTATGGCCTGTAGTGTTAAGTTCTCAAGGCCAGTTTGTCTGCTTTGCGGGATAAAAAAAACCCAGATTAAACTGGGGGAAAACCCTGCTGTCCAAGCCCAAGACTGGCTAACTTGGCTATGGCTGAAGAAGAAGAAGATATATATATATATATATATATATATATATATATATATATATATATATATATATATATATATATATATATATATTAAATATATATAAAATTTATATAAATTTTATATAAATTTATAAATTTAATATATATATATATAAATTTATAAATTTAATATATATATATAAATTTATAAATTTATATATATATATATATATATATATATATATAAAATTTATATAAATTTTCTTTAAAAAAAAAATTAAAGAATGAATTATTCCCATCCAACCTTTTAAAGTAATCCAATATTCTAAGGTGGTTATGTTTTTGTTTTATCTTTTCTAAGCACGTGGCAATTATTATAAGTTTGCTCTTTCATTCAGAGGAAATGTAGAGGAAGCACACAATAATTTCTCAGATAAAGGAAACCAGCACCACTCCCCAGTAGCGCAATTGGTGTCGGTTGCGAAGTTCATATTATTAGAAAAGAAAATGGCACTCTATAAAGGTGCAGCAAGTGAGGCTGGAAGAGCCTTGCAGTTAAAAAAGAAGCGTGAAAAGGCTCTTGAGGAATTGGAACACCGGAAACGGAAAATTGAAGAAGAAATGAAATTATCTAACATAGAAAATAAATTTGCCACTCATTATGATGCTGTAGAGCAGCAATTAAAGTCTAGTACTATAGGTTTAGTTACTCTTGATGAAATGAAAGCCAAACAAGAAGATGTCATAAAAGAAAGAGAAAGACAGTTAGCACAAAAACAACATGAAAAAGAACTTCAAAGGCAGAGAGAGATTCAGGAAAAGCGAGAGGCCAAAGAAAGACAACAAAGACAGATTGCTGCTCTGTCATTTAGAATGGATGATGAAGAAGAAGAAGATGAGGTTGATGAAGGGAAGAAGGAAGAGGAAGTAGAAAAAGAGGAAAAGGAAGCAGAAGAAGAAGAAGAAAAAGAAGAAAGTGAAGATAAAGTGGAAATCAAAGTTGAAAATGAAGTAGATAGTGATGATGATGGTAGTGAAAATCATGGGGATTCTCATATTGATGATAAAAACTCTCATACCATTGAAAATAATGACTTTTACTCTGATTCATCGAGTGATTTTCTGGATCTTGAAGGACCAAGAAAAAAGAAAAAAAAATTGGCAAGAATCCAGATGTTGATACAAGTTTCTTACCTGATAGAGAAAGGGAAGAGGATGAAAGGAGGTTAAGAGAAGAATTACGTCAGGAATGGGTTCAGAAACAAGAAAAATTAAAGAATGAAGAAATAGAAATAACTTTTAGTTATTGGGATGGTTCTGGCCATAGACGCAGTGTAAAAATGAAGAAGGGCAACAGCATCTACCAGTTTCTTCAGAAATGCTTAGAAATTTTGCGAAAAGAGTTTTATGAACTGCGAGCAGTAACTGCTGATCAGCTAATGTATGTTAAAGAGGATCTCATTATACCTCATCACTATACTTTCTATGATTTTATTGTTACCAAGGCAAGAGGAAAAAGTGGTCCACTGTTTAGTTTTGATGTGCATGATGATGTAAGATTAGTCAGTGATGCAACAGTCGAGAAAGATGAGTCTCATGCTGGTAAAGTATTATTGCGTAGTTGGTATGAGCGCAACAAGCACATTTTTCCTGCATCTCGCTGGGAACCATATGATCCTACTAAGAATTATGAAAAATATACAATTTCGGATCGCAAGAAATTTTAAGAGGGGTAAAAAAAGTAAATAGGTTTATAAATAAATTTAAGTGTAAAATATGACTTATTTGACAAGTAAATATTTTGCATTATTAAATATTAAGCTTTTATACCTATTTTAATTACTAGTATATAAACTAGGAAATAGTCTTATTGGATATGATATTAATATTTTGTTACCTTCTTTAAATACAAAACTTCAGACTTATTAAAATTAAGTATTAATAGACTTTGCTAGTAGACCTGTAACACACCACATCTCAGTCATTGGCAAGTATCTAACTGTAACAAACTTAAGGAATCACAGGAACAGTTCATTATAGTAGATAATTTGCTATAGTGCATTTCTTTTAGCATAGCATTGTACTTGTGATTCTTTGATTGGGACTTCTCAGTTTGTTATATTGAGCAATTCTGTTATAACTGTGTTTTTTGTAGTGAAAGATGACTAATGATAGGACCATCTGTAGTTGAAGACTTTTCTGGTTTTGAGCAAGGTAAAATAAATGTGTTACATCTAATTTTTGAAATCTCTTTTTTTTTTTTTTTTTTTTAAATAAAGAGAGACTTCAAATTTGAGTAAGAAGCCTGTATCATTAGGAAAATCATGTAGCTGATGTTCCTTGCTAACGTTAACCTTTATTTTGTTCACTGGTTGTGGTAAACAAAAAGATGAAAATTCATCTCTTTCATAGTATTACAAAAAAAAACAAGAAATCATATAAAGGGTATTTATTAACTGGCTTATATTTTGGTGGGTTTCAAACAGAGTGCAACTTCTAGTTGCAGTACAAATTCAACAAGCAGTAAATGAAACAGTTTAAAATGTAATTCACAAAAGATCCTAAAAAAAAAAAAAAAAAAGTGGTGCAATTGGTTAGCGCGCGGTACTTATAAGACAGTACTTGTGAGTGATGCCGAGGTTGTGAGTTCGAGCCTCACCTGGGGAAGAATTTTCTTTTCCTCTTAATAATCTCTTGCAGAGAATGATGGCGCCAACATCAGTTTAATTACATCAAGCAGACGCAAAATGAATTTGTGCGTGTGCAACCAATGACACGCTGGAGCTGTGGTGGGATTCAAGGTTAGAGCTACTGAAACTTGCAGAGTGGAGGCAAACATGAAGAACAACTGATGAATTGACTTTAAACGTGGCAATTTTATTTAAAAAAAACAACAAAATTACTTTCTTATTATGCACTCAGCCCGTTCACCCACACCAGAAGTGTATATTAATAATAATCTGTTTAACTTGCGATAGATGTTGAGATGCCTTTCACAAGTCTTCGTTCTACTGCATGCTGATATGCAAAATCTCATCAAAGTGGCTTCGTTTTTCTAGCTAAAGTCAGTTTTTTTTTTAACATAACACAATTTTAGCCTTTAGAATAAAACAAGTTAATTACTTTCTATTAAAATGAAAAAATAAAATTTAAAAAATTCCACATTCTACTTGGCAACCAGTTATATTAATATGCTTACATCATTAATACAAAGCCTTTCTATATTAGAGTACTACTTTCTTCATTTTGTAAGAACTAGATGAAGCTCACTGCTTAAAAGTAGAAAAGAAGTGCTGCTGAGCCTCATCTAGAAGACACAAAAAGAAAAAACACATTCCAAATCCTGGCAGTTGCTAAAATACTATGCAATACGTGCATCAAAACTGACTTTTTGAAAACATTTCCCTGCTGTAGTCGGTATCTACTTCGGCGTTTGTGTAATTCTGAATCGGCATCACCCTTGCAAACTGCAATTCTATTTAAGAAAATTAATCGGAAATTGTATGAAGTGATCGATGCCACTCGACTGGACTGCAGATCAGCTAACAAAGTAAATTTTAGTGAGACTGAACGGGGGTTGGTCGTGTATTTTCCGGTCTAGTGACCGAGCGGTTAACATATTTGCTCTCCAATTTCTGATTGCGCATGCGTGTCTGACGATGTCTTTGGTGGTCTTTTTTTATTCATTCATGAATCCATTATAACGTAAATCACGTGGGTACAGCACTCCACCTTCCCTCCCTCCTCCGCCCACCCTCTTAGAAGACTCGACGACCTCTCTGAAAATCCTTCAATTAATTCATAAGAGTGCGCTGCAATGAGGTCAACTGACGAATGTTCCCGCTTACGGATTCATTTGCCGTTCTGTGAAATAAGAAGCTCAGCTGATCCATTCAAGTGCAATTCACTTGAAAGGATCCAATCTTGATTGAACTTGACTGTAGTCGAGAGCGTTTGCACTTAAAAGCGCGTGCATTTCCAATGTCAACTAATGAATAACAATTCAACTCCGATCGCTGAACTGACTGATACAGTAGGGGATTGCAAGGAGATTTGTATCGAAAATAATAATTAGGGTGTTGTGATATAACTTATACGAAGTGGGATGACAAGCATGACGATGCTATTTGAAGTTCATCTGTGAAACAGCAGGATCCTCGTTGGATTGAACATAATTCAATATTCAGTGTTAGGTTGGACACGAATTTTGCAAGAAAAGAGCGAATCACGAGTGCCCGGATAGCTCAGTCGTAGAGCATTAGGCTTTTAACCTAAGGGTCCAGGGTTCAAGTCCCTGTTCGGGCGTCAGGTGTTTTTTTTTTTTTTGTTATTTCATTTTATTTTCTTCAATACGATAATTTCTGGATCTCTTTACTTTATGGAAGCCTCTCTGTTGTGTGAGATCTTCTGATCCTCCCCGAGAATTTGTTATTTGTAACTTTTTTTTAATACTCTACTCACGTGATTTAATGAATTTGGATTTCAGTAAAATTATTCCGAAACTTCACTTAAAATAAATTCGCTGGGCGATTGGTGAACAAATTTTCTCTCCAATCCCTACACGAGGGGGTTGGAATCGCAATGCGAGATGCGTGTTTCAGGAGGCCTTTGGGGGTCGTTGCCACCTGAAGATCCAGTTTACTGGAAGCTCGAAATGGTTTGAAACATTCTCACGTTCAGTCTCTTGTGCAGGGCACATTCACATTTAACCCTGGGCACATTCACGTGTTAAACCTTTCGTAGGTTAGATTTGCATTTTATTATATTATTTTTTAAACGACCTTAAGAAGAAAGACACGTGGATAGAGCATTCTACCTCTTTAATAGAAAAACAATTAAATACTGATTTGAAAAATTAAAAAAATAGACATTGTTTTGCCAAAAACACTTCACTTTAAAATGCACACGAATTTGTCATTTTTACCGCTTCGAAGGAATTCAGTACATAAATGAAGACAGTAATTTATACTCTCTCCTTTCACGTACTCCAAGTACGCTGTGAGTATTGCTTCAGGTACTCTTCATGGTGTACTCTTTCTCTGAGAGAAGCTCTCCAATAGTTTGTGAGAAAAACGGGGTTTACGTTCTCCAGTGAAGCAATTGGTCAGCGCGTGCTACTTATAAGACAGTGCTTGTGAGGGATGCCGAGGTTGGGAGTTCGAGCCTCACCTGGGGAAAATGCGATTTCTATTATTGTGTTCCGGAGATCTCGGGCATCAACATCACTATCATTAGTCAACATCCAGTAAATAAAAACAAGTGAGATAGTCTGTGTGCGATCAGTAACACGCATAAACCTGTGCACCGCGTTGTAAGTTACTAAGACTTGTGGGAATGAAGAAGGAAAGTTCTTTCTTTTTAAGAGAATAAATGCTCCCAATACTCGCCAGCATTCCTTCCTTGAACACGAAGTGACATTAAGAGTTCACGATTACTGGCATTTCTTTATAATAAATTAAAAAGCCACAGAATATATTTTATAATTCCGCTTATTTGCCTTCGCATTTCTCAAAAGAATTCACAATCTTTAAGTTTCTCAACTCCTTTGCACGACATGCGATTAAGAAGTTTCAGTTTTACTCGAATCAACACAATTCACACAGTTTTTGTCATTACTACAATAATTATAATTACTAACTAATAACGTATTGTTTAATTAAACAATAAATTCATTTAAATTGAATTCGTCCTTAACAGCAAACTAAACATCGTTCATTTGCCACAGTGTTCGAGTCAGTCCAAGCCTTTCAGTGGAAGGTTCGCTGCGACGTGCGAGAAGGATCAGAATTCAGCAAGCGGCGGTGCCTTCGTTGATTTCGCTCGATGAGATGCATTTGAGTTTAAATTGACCGAAAAGTCTGAAGACAACGGAAATAGTTCTTCGTAGCAAAACGAAACGACTACCGACACGTAATAATGGAACTGGAACAAAAAAAAAAAAAAAATCAAGTTGACAGTTGCATTTAGGATATTTCAATCTTGTGAATTGGTGGATCGAAAGAGGGGATTGAGGAAGAGGAAAAATCCCTTCTTCTGTCTCTTAATAAATCACAACAAAATATTTTCAAGACAGCGAAGAAAGAAAACGACGTAAAACAAATCCAACCGAATTATAATTCGAATTAAAAGAGGAAGCAAATAACTTGAAGTTATTTCTGTGAGAATTCGAATGAATCTCTCATACCACAAAGCGGTTTTGTTTATTTGAGGGAAGTGGACGCAAAGTAATTCATCCGGGGCCACAAGAAGCGTTTCAGCTGACGTGTCTGATGAGTAAGAAGTTGTTCGAAGTCAATACCGCAATTTACTTATTCGTATGAAGTTTCCTCCCTTTTTCTCTCCCGTCCCTATTGGGGCGAGTTGAGCCCCCTCATGGGGGTTAAGTATTTATGGCTGTAGATCCGTGTGTGTGTTCACGGGGCCGGTTTGCCTGCTTGCGGGATGAAAAACACCAGATAAACTGGCGGAAAAAACCCTACTGCCAGCGCCCAAGACCGGCTGACTTGGCTATGGGTGAGGAAGATCCCCAAATTCCTCACGTCTTCGATGGGAATCGAACCTGGGACCCTCCTTTTCCGGTCATATGGTTGCGAAGCGCACAGCCACTAGGCTAACCACGCGGACAATACCGCAATAAGCGAGGGTCACATAATTTGGTATTAATAAAGGAGATGTCGGGTGCGTATGTGGAATGTTGGGGGAATTTTTGATGTCAATACAGACAAACATTCAATTCAAGACAAACGAAGAAGAGTTTCACTGGAATGTTGAGGAGAAATGCTCAGACAGCGTTGAATTCCTGAACAGAAGATACAACCAAGTACTGGAATCAACCCTGGAATAATGAAATTGAAAATAATAAAAGCTCATAAAATATCGTGGAAAAACGAACCGAACAATAAAAGTGATTCTGAAACATTAAATCTAAAGAAACCAGACTCGGATACGACAAAACACATCGAACAAATTAGGAAAAGATCGCGTTTTCTGTACATCGAAGATCTTAAGAGATTTCTTCGAGAAAATCATCCAGAAAATTGAGTCTCTGCTCAATACAGTCAGAATATTCGGTGCACGCGAAGATTAGTATGAAGTCTGGACTTTGACATTGCAACACTCTCTTTAGTTCTAGGCAGGATAATTAGGACAGCGAAGGTTTGTAGATGAATGGAAGGTCAAGATATGGTCCCAGAATAAATCCTTCGAAAGAATTCTTGAGGTATTTCCAATGCAGAAATAAAAAATAACAAAACACTGCAAGCAGTCAATATTTGTGAAGCCGATTTGGAAGAATTTCAACGTCAAAGAAAGAAAAAAACTTACAGCAACGAACCACGCCTTGCATTTACTCAATGATGTAAATCGGGTGAGGACTTTTACAAGTCAAGCAAACAGTAGAAGAAGGAAAGAGTGCTTTCGAAGGTGCCAATAGCGAAGAAAAGTGGTGAATTCAGGAAGGCAGTATAAGAACAAATAAATGTCAAAAAGAATAGAAGTGTGGAAAAAATAGAGTTCTTGATGGTGAATATTTGAAGGGCATCGAAGGGAAAGTTGACAGTCGCTGAACGTATCAATTGTTTCAGAAAGACACCATCAAGAAGAATGAAAGTAAAGAAGATCAGTGTAGAAGAAGCAGCGGATCCTCTGATTAGTTCTTCCCTCAAGATCGCTGACAGAGACATAAACAAACGCATGATCGCGTTGCAAGAGCTCTTTACCTCAATTTATGCAGAAAAGTTCCTAATTTGCAAACCCTCACGCAGTTGAAAAAGTTATTGAAAATGCGAAGATGTTCGTGGACTTTAAAATTCGGACATCTGGAACACGTGTGGTTTACAGATGTGGCAAGAGTAAGGAACCGTGCCTTCAAGGAAAATGGGGATGATAAAATAACCAACTATAAATAGATAGATTGAAACCCGACGTCTTTGGACCAAAAAAGGCAACAACAGTTCCAGTTGCCACATGAGCGAAATATCTTTAAAAATAGTTTTAAAATATTTCAATCTTTCCGGAAAATATAAATTGTTAATAGCAACGCCTTTTAAAATTTTAACTGTTGGTGATATTGATATTATTATATGAAAAAACAAGCACACAAAGAAACGTAGGCGATGTAATAGAGCAGTGGTTCCAACCTATTCCTTGAGTACCCGTTTTAAACCCATTTCTATAAATTCAACTTCCTTCAACTCAACTTTCTGCCCAAACAATAAAAATCTTTTCTGAAAAAGAATAAAGTTGTCCGCTCATAAGAACGGAATGATTTGATGGCAATATCATAATATCTTCTAATCATAACAACAACTCAATCCAATGGAATCCCCATAGCGAATTAGAAGCTTTCATTTAATGCAGCGGCTTTCTTAACAAATATCCGATCTGCTCACAGTTCGGTGAGAAGTGGGTCGGGGACAGCCTTCTTTCGTGAATTTCTGCGTAATGCGATAAATAATAAATAACGCACCAGAGTTATATAGCCTCCATAGCTCAGTCGGTATAGACGAAGCCCTTTTGTCGGAAAATCCTGGGTTCGATTCCCGTGTCTTTCGACTACAGGTGAGTAGTTAGCCGGTCACATACGGAGGTGGAGGGTGTTTTCACCGGAAACGTGGGTTTTTCGTGCCTCACAACAGCAAACCGACCCTGCGAACACACATGGATTACAGTCAGTAATACTTAAGACGGCCCCTCCAGCCATAAGTTTGATTCGTTCAGCTATGCCGGTCCCGAGTCCGGATAAAAATAGGGGAGGGATTGAGATGGTGCCATACCTCCCATTAAAAAGGGCTCACGGCGGTTGAATCAACATATGAAATGAATGAATAATAACCGTAGTTATTGATAAAGTGTAACCTAATCTATTTTATTTATATAAAATCAAAATAGGTGCCTCTATTTGATAGTATTTTTCTTAAAAACACTTATCTGATTATTAAATTAATGAAATTATTTGAATATATTATTACATTTTCTATAACTTTTTAAAATAAATTTTGAAATTTCTAAACTATTCTCTTTCTCAAAAAAACGTTCAACAAGAGTATTGTTGAACTTTTTTGAGGGCGTCGTTTAATCATCCTAGTGGTTCAAAAACGTATCGAAAAAATTAAAAAAATCAAAGCTTTTCAAAGCTGAAATGTTCTGATATTTCAGCTTTATAATGTAATGGTTATTTTACATATAATAAAACCGAACTGTGGTAAATATTGTTGTTTCAGTGCTGTACGAGTTTCTTAGCCAACATTCTTCCCTCAGTCTCTCATCGTACTTAACATTCCACAGTTCGGAAACTGTTTCGGTAACAGCTTCGGAGGAGAGGGAGTCGTGCAAGGAACAATAAAAGTCAGACGTAATCTTATTAGGCGTCTTTCTCCAAGTTGTGCATTCACAGTTGTGTATTGTGTGTTGTCGATTCGTTTTCTCCGTTCCAAACCAAAGTAAAAAAGGATTACGAAAGAAAGGATTTGGCATTTGCATCTGCAACGGAACTTGTCGATTCATTTCTGTCACAACATTTCTCGTGAAGACCCTTAAAAATTACGACTTTTGTTCCGAAAATAGTCGGTAACACTATTTTATTCGAAATATTTCTTGTTAAAAGGAAATCTATCACCCCCACCACACACACACACAAAATATTTTCGTGGATGGCAGAGAACGATGTTTTACGAGCACCTCCAAGTCGGAATTTTGCAAGAATGCGATCAGGGAGATTGCGGGGCGTAAAAACTCCCTTAATGAAAGTAAATTTACTCATTCTCAAGTATTATCGTGGCTTGCTGTCCTCGTTATGAATCCTTTATCCCCACTCCCTCTTTCTTCAGGGTTGGCCGTCTTCTTACTCTCTAAAATAGTTCGTGTCCCCTCTCACCACCTGCTGCCATGTTTTCGTCGCTCTCCCCGCGAATCCCTTTCTTCTTCGTATCTGCATTCTAACTATTCCAACTCCCTCCTTCCGCATCCTTTCCGATCCCAAGAAAACGTATTAACAGCTTACGAATAAAATATTAACTGCGTTTTCAAAACGACACCTTTAAAACAACTGAAGAAGATTCTCACTGGCAGATGAAGAGCGGACTGTTTCTGCTTGCTGCTGTCCCTACGGGATCGATTGGAAAAATATACAAAGAAATAAAGAAAACCTGAATAGCGTATGGAGGATTTCGGTTTTTTATGTTTGAAACGATCTCGGAGTTTGTAGTCCGTTGATCGTCGAATTAGAAACATTAGAAGAAACAAAGAGATTCAAAGGCAATATATCTATTCCTTACATAAGTACAGTTTCACATAAATTAGCAAATGTTCTAAGAAAATACAATATCAGAACCTTGTTCACTCCACTTCCAAAGATGCGTTTCTTAATAAGCCACCCCAAAACCTTGTCATCATCAACTCAAATACCCTGGTGTATATAAAATATTGTGTGGTCGTGATATTCCTTATTTTGGGTAGATAGACAAAACTGTCGAATTGCGTATGGAAGAACACATGAGAGACATTACTTACAAGAGACAGCGAGCGAGTGCATTATCAAGTCATATCCTTTTCTCGGCTAATCCTAATGATGAAAGCCAAAGTCACAAAGTCTGCTGGGGAAAATCTACTAACATCTTCCGTTGCAGCGACGAACTAGAGAGAAAAATCGTGGAATCTAGAGAAATCATCTTCAATCCTGTTCATCTAAATAATAACTTGAGCTGCAACCTTCCAGATAGTCATTCAGCTGTAATCATGTACTGGCGTTCATGAGATGCTACTAGCACGCACTTTCCCAACAATACAACAAACGAAAGAACAACTTTAAATACAACCACAACGATTTAGTCTCAATTATGTATGGAGACTCTCTATGATGTTCATAGTTTATTTAAGCTTCAGTGGCTTGTGAGGACGACAAATCAAACTTGGTTCCCATAAAATAATGCGCCCCTCGAGGAGAGAAAGTGTGCTCTCTCGACAGCCTCAAACAATCGCAACGGACATTTCTCAGTGAAAATGAGACCACCTTATGAGTAAAGCAAGAACTCTGCATTCTCAGATTACAGCTACTTTCATTCTTTTTTTATTAATTTTTTTATTTAAGGGGCGCATTTCTTTCCACAAACATTCATTGAAATAATCACAAGTGCAAAACATAAAAAACGCAACTTAGCTGTAAATAAACTCTGGCTGGTGTGGTTTTAGTAGCAGTACGGGACAGGAATGTGCAACTTAATAAGAACCCCGTCCCCTACCTTTAAGCAAAAACCCAAGTGGGGTTAAATCTGTCTTTGTAGGCTAAAATGACAAGCGTGGAACTGATTTATCAATTCACCCCATTTATTTATTGCGATGAATTTCTGTAATTACTCATAACATTTTGCTGGAATAATAATAATAATAACAATAATAATAATAATAATAATAATAATAATAATAATAATAATAATAACAATAATAAAAGTTAATTTAAAGTAAAACTGAAGAAAATCGAAAGACGAACTTGCCTTCCTAGAAAACTGACTTGAACTTCTTCACTTTACGTTCTATTTATCTGAATGTCTTTAACATTCTCGGATGAGTTCTTCGTGATTTCCAGTTGGAAGTGGAATTTCAGTTGGAAAACGTCTGTAAAGGGGCGTTCATCTCATATTTCCAGTTAGGACGCAGTTCAATTTGACAATGACGCAGCAGGAACAAGCGAAAGTGCGACGTTTGCAAAACGTAAATTCAAAATTCCTTTTCTTCGTTTTCTTTTACTTTCTCGGATTAACCATTCATAAACCATCGTTCCATCGCCTTACAGATCTGCGACCCGCATGGGGGTTCAGTGGCTTTTACTTAAGAAAATGAGCCCGAAATTACGAGAAAGGATTGTAATGTAAACAGTGTCTTAACGTATTTGCGTGGACTGGGTGAGTTCACCGAGCGGTTAACGTACCCTCTCTGGTACGTCTTGGAATCTTGCAGTATGTACAGACGTTTGTGATTGTCCTGAGATAGGAAATCGCCCGCTGTGAGACGACCATCCTGCTAATCCCTATTAACACTGATATAAGTGAGAACTACCTTCGTGTTGACTGTTGAAAAATAATAATAATGTTTCCAAATCCTGTGATGCTTTAACATCAAGACACAGTACCCCTTTTAAGTTCCTTGAAAGAATCGAATTTTTTTTCTCTCTTCTCTTCTTTCATACATTCCAATTATGCATTGGAATTGTGCATAACCCTCTTCTGTTCAATGAAATTCTAACATTTCCCCAGTAACAACGAATCCCCAGTGGCGCAATTGGCTAGCGCGCGGTACTTATAAGACAGTACTTGTGAGTTATGCCGAGGTTGTGAGTTCGAGCCTCACCTGGGGAAAGTACGATTTTTTCTCCCAAATCCCCCCAATTAACGCGACCTTAGTAAGGGGGCTTACTAACGTCGCGTTAATTGGATTAAATCTTATGCTTGATTCTGAGTTTGAAAATCAAACTGCGCAACTGGAAAGTGTCCAACAAATAACAAACTGATGCGCTGCACATTCTCGGTCAACTTCTAAAACATTCGCATTGACGTTTCATATTTCCAGTTCAAGTATTAATAACAAACTAATAAAATATTCTGAAAACTTTATTTTAGAAGTACAGAAAAGGACGATCATGTATAGACCCCGCCTTTTGCTTTAAAATTAATAATAGAGAAAAGAAGAGAATACAATTTAGAAACACATATTACATTTATTAACTTTGAAAAAGCATTTGACAAAGTTAAAAAAAGCATTTTATTTAACATATTAAAAGAAAGTCAAATACCAAATAATATCCTAAAAGCTATCACAAGTATATATGAAAATAACCAAATACAAATAAGATTAAATCCTGAACTATCGCATACGAGAGAGATAAACCAAGGTTTCCGACAGGGATGTCCCCTCTCAGCAACTCTTTTTTAATATCTACTTAAATGAAATAATAATAAAATGGAATAAAATTTTACATCAAGGTATTAAACTTTCTCCTCCTGTGAACTTAAACACTCTCCTCTTTGCAGACGACCAAATAATAATTACAAATTCTGAAGATAACTTACAGAAAGGTATTTTAAATTTAAATGAGATAGCCAAGGATTATGGTATGATAATATCAACAGAAAAATCAAAAACTATGGCCTTTAAAGGACGAGATCCAGCAAGAACTAAAATAGAAATAGATAACAAGATCTTAGAATAGGTGAATTCATTTAACTACCTAGGATGTATGATCACTTATGAAAATGAAAAAGATATAAACGTAAAAATTGCAAAATATTTAAAAATAACAGGTGTAATTAACTCTATATTTAAACCAAACCTTGTTCAAAAACAAACCAGACTAAAAGTATACAATACATTTGCCCTACCAGTTGTAATGTATGGAAGTGAAATCTGGACAATAAATCAAAAAGACAAAGATTAACAACAGCTGAAATGAAGTTTGTGAGAAAAACTGCAAAGTATACAAAAAATATTTGATCACAAAAGAAACCAAGATATTATGAAAGAACCAAAACAAAAAGAACCAGTAATAGAAAAAATTAAAAAATATAAACAGAGATGGATGGAACACGTTCAAAGAATGAAAACAGAAAGATTACCAAAACAAGCCTTAAAGTACAAGCCATTAGGACAAAGAAAACCAGGACGTCCTCTTAAGAGATTAGAGATTCAAGCATTGCCATTCATTGAATGGCAGTGCTGCATCCCATGAAGTTAACTGAGGTACGGCTGTTGCTGTTACCCCTCAGATGAGATATGAACAAATGAGCGGCTCTACTAGGTGGTGCGGTGAGCCTGCGACGGAGTAGAGCCAACGCTGAGAGTTGTTCTCGGTGACAGGGTGAGCCTGTTACGGAGGGGTCCTTCGGGTTGCTCATTGTTGGGTGATCTGGAGGACTGCACAAAATTTTCGGAATGACCTGTACTTAAACTAAACACTCAATAGAGGTCGAAACCGGTTGGAGATTTGATTACGGGGAAGCAGTGTTTCTGGCCAGGGTAATGAATGGCAATGCAGAAGCCAATGAAGTTTTAATTGAGGCTCGGCTGTTGTGGAATATGAGCAGTTCTCTTCGGTGGTTGGGTGGGCCTGCCACAGAGTAGAGCCAACGTTGTGAGTTCTTTGTGAGTTCTTTGCAGTGACGGGGTGAGCCTGTCACTGAGTGGAACAACGCTGACTTAAAAGATCCTTCGGGACACTCATTTTTGGGGATCACGAGTTTTTGGAAGGTAACCCCGCACATAATACAGGGACACCGGTCTGGGTAGTGGCCCTTCCCGTTATGCATTATACACGTCCGAAAGGGTGTGTGCTTTCGATTATGGGATACATACTAAGGCAAGTGATATGAAGTCATTAGTCTCTATAGGCAAATAGCTTAGAGATGAATATATTTCACGCGCAAAACATTGTTTTGTTTCTTTGGGTAAAGGATTTCAACCAAGTATGAAATTTCTAGGTATCTTTAACATTATATATATATATATATATATACATATATATTATTGATTTTTATTTTTTCAGGTATATGCAATGAAAAAGTCTCAATACTGTTAATGAGGAGTATTTTTGCAGTTTAATACGGAGAATATTCACTGAGATCCTCCAATTAAATATTTCTATCTCACATTGAACTCTGTTCGTTATTCAGGGCAACATTTAGGGAGTGTGTGTGTGTGTACGCGAGCTCTTAGACATACACATACATCCTCTTAAAAGTGAAAAAGCTGAGTGGCCTTCACGCTTTGGGAAATCCACGGTTAATATTGAGGGAAGAAATGAAGATCCACAGGCGACAACGAGCCCACGATGTAACTAAGCAATCTGTAATTATTATTATTATTATTATTATTATTAAGATTGACCCCCAGGGAGTCAGAGACTCATCTAGTAAGGCCACCTACTACGCAACACCAGCTATCATATTTATTCTTGAATTCATTCCCACTGCTTGCACTCACAACATCCAATTGCAATCCATTCTAATCACGCACCACCCTCTCAGAGAAACATGTAACCCTCACCCCTTCTTATCAGCATTCATTCTCAGCGTCTAAGGATGCCCTCTCGTCCTTTCCCCCCCCTCCATAAATTAAAAATTCCATCAATTGAAATCCTGTTTGACTCTTTCAGAAGTTTCAAAGTCTCAATCCCATCACCCCTCTTTCTCCTGTTTGCTGGTGTCTGCAGCCTACAAATTCTCAATCTGTCCCGATAATCTATTCCACAATCTCGATATCATTTTCAACACTGTCCTTTGTACTCTCTCCAATATTTCAGAATCACAACGGAAACCAAGAGACCAGACTTGCGCACAACAGTCCAAGTGAGGTCTTATCAAGAGGCAAAATGACATTCTTATCTTTACATGTGAACGTTCGTTTCAGCATGAAATTCCCTTTTAAATTACATTTACAATCTTTGCTACGTGGCGCCTTAACTTCAACTTCCTATCTCCTTACACTCAAAGATCTCTAGCCTCACCAGTTTCTTCGAGCCTAATCCCACCGATATAATGCGACATTGGATATCTCATCATGCTGAAGCGAATGAATTTACATTTACTGACATTGGACTGACGCCCATTTTCCCACCCCACAATTCCACCTAATTGAAATCATTCTGCAAGTAATACTGCAGAAATCTCTAATACTGCGGTCTCGAGAGACGACGCCCTTTACAAATGCTGGTGAATTGATCAAGCCATCAGACGACCCACTAGAGAATTTAATCCCCCCCCCCCATTTATTGCGGTTATAGAATAAGGAAAATTAAATGTGTAATATCCTTAAATCAGTTTTGAAGAGGGGAGGGAATGTAATGTTTGCGAAAAGGAGGAATTGGGTTCAAAAGCGATACGAATCACTCCTGTGTGTGTGTGTGTGTGTGTGTGTGTGTGTGTGTGTGTGTGTGTGTGTGTGTGTGTGTGTAACTGTGGGTCTCTTCCGCTGTCGCATTTTATGTACCGCCCTTTGCACTCTCACAACACGATACACGGAATGACATCAGAGCATTGATACGGCCAACACAGCCTCATAAACATCTGTAAGATGACCTGGACTTCGGAATTAGGACATGCCAAGAATAAATTAACCAAAAATAACGAATTTATAACAAGAGAAATTAATCAATACAAAATATTCAAGTAATTACTGCACTGCATTGTTCTTATTCCATGTCTGCATATGGAGCAGTGTGTGTATATATAAAAGATTACATGTATCTGCGCTATCCAATCATGTTCTTTTCTCTAATAACCCTCATGACGATCTACAGAGCCACTCCGTTTGCTGAGATAAATCCGAAAACATTTTTCGCTGCAGTGATGAGTTTGAAAGGAAAATCGTGGAGTCCATGAAAATCCTCCTTAATGCTGAACATTTGAAGAGCAATTTGAGTTGCAACATCCCTGATAGCCATGCTGCAGTTGTTCAATACTGGAGTTCACGAGAACCTGCACGCACGCATGCAACAAACAATAGCGCGTTAGATTTCAAGAATGACTTGAAAAATACAACGTTTTCTGTGTCAATTACGCGTTTCATTTTTTACCTGTAATTCTCAGTTTTTTGTAACTTCAATTTTTATATATATGTATTATTCTCTAAATATATTGTCAATATTTTCGCGTACTGTTTATGCTGGGTTATTGTTGCACTTTTTGTAACCCGGATGAGCTCTTGGGTTATACATAGGATGTCATTCTGTTACAATTTTATAATTTTTGAAAGAAAATGATGACGTAATATAATGTAACGATATGCAAATGATAATGTAATGTAATAATAAATTAAACTAATTCGAACTAAATTCATTAGTGGGAACTTAATAACCTAAAGGAACTGCAATGCGACCAACTTTCTACTATAAATTAGTATAAGAGACGTTAGTGAAAAAACAGAACTCTTCGTTACAAGAATGTTGTATCCACATGTTGTGTTGCGCATCAGCACACGTCCCAAGAAGTGTGGCAGGAGGGTGTTCAATAATTCTTGTTCTTCTCTTCATTTACGAGACCTAACGATCTGTTGTGTGATGTCCTATCAGACTCGTCTCGATTCTGTTTAACCTACGTGGGTTCGACTCCAACTGTGCGTGGATATCCTTTAGAGAGGAATTAATTGTCATCTCCGCTCTAAGACAAATGTTTCAAAAAAATTCCTGGATTACCTAAATCTTAGCCTATCTACGGTAATAATGTCCGAAAGGTTTCTGACCTTTCGCGAGTGGCATTCGCATAAAAATGGCCTTTATAAATAAACCAACGTTTGCTAGAACAGAACAAAACAGTTGGGGTTGAAACAGCGGAACCTTCTCCTTCTGGCCTTTTCATCAAAAGCTGCAGAGCATTTTTTTTTTATATGCAATAATTATTGCAGTGTAATCACACAGATGGTAACCCCAATGTAACGCGCTGTCTCATGCTGTGCTGCTGCTGCTACGATTACAGATATTCATATTCGTCTTCTATTGAGGTTCGTGCAGATCTCTGATGACGACCCAAAGCTTGAAACAACCGTCAGACTTGCGAAACGTAACAGCACCATGAAAGGTGAATCTACGGATTCCTGGGCTCAGCTGGGGGTGTCTATTTAATAGAAAATTTAATATCGCATTAAAAATATTAACCACTCACGAAAGGTCAAAAGCCCATCGGACATTATCAGCATGGATAGGGTAAGATTTGGGTAATCCACGATTTTTTGGAAACATCAAAATTTTTAAGGTTCATTGATTACATCACATTCCATTT
>NW_028328129.1:0-3319 GCF_054136105.1 Typopeltis vanoorti
TAGCTTGTTTTTATTATATAAATGGACAATAAAGCAGGAGCGTTTACTTATCCGAATGTGACGCGATTTTACCATGATAACATTAAAGTCTTCGTGAGCAAGAATAAAAGAGACAAGTGCACAGTTGATAGATGAGTGGTAAAGTGCTTTTCCTCTGAACATTCTGCATTTAAGTCTGAATTACTTTGCGAACATTCTTTTCCAGTTAGTAAACAAAATCAAAATAATATCAAATTTCGTTTTTCTTTTTGGATAATTGTGTATTTAATTGAGAAGAGTTTCATCGGCTATTTAATTTGCATACGTGTTGCAAGTTATAGTTTTATTAATAGTGACAGTTTTAGAAGTTCATGATATTAAGGGACATGCACACCATTATTTTATATCGCGAATAAAGCACGGGAGAGGTGTAATATTAGGCTATGTTACGGTATGTTAACTTACCAGGCCATCTTGAATCAGTGCCTTGAAGGGTTTGCCGATCTCGTTCTGTTGAGGATGTTGCTTCATTCTGAACTGGTACTCATCGACATCTTCGATCAAATCATTTTGATGATCGACCTTAAAGTTGTCAATCTGTGGAATTAAAAGTATTATCGTTATATCAATAAAGTATTATCGATGCCATGAAATTTAAGAGAAAGAGAAATTTGAAGCTGATAAAATTAATAACTGCTTAATAACTGTATTACATGTTGCAATTTTAAGAACATTTTATAGAAATTACAAATATCATCAGTAGTTCGTTGGTAACTGAGTCGAATTAGCTAAGTGGTACATTAGTATTTCTGTTCTGATTTTATTAATTTCTTGTTAATCGCGATTTGGAAAAGGTATGCTAATTCAAAATCCCGAATATGCAGTGAAATTTCCCAGTTTTCATCGCACTGAACCTTTTATTGTGATTTACTATCACAGTTTTCTCTAATATCTTGGCAAATAACCTACTATTGAAGTTATTTATTAAATATTGTATCTGTTATGTAAAGTATCTAGTTTTTTTTTTTCTTTTACTATGACTCTCTTGTGATTTTGTTCGCTCAATGGGTAAATAAAAGTTTTGACTTTAGCATTTTCAAAGAAAATAATTATATTTTAAACAACGTGAAGCAAATTTAATCTTTCTTTTAATTATTTAAAATATTTAATTTAATTATGAAAAATCAAAGGAGCTGCTTTATTTTCATCTAATACAATTGGCATAGAAATGATTTCCCAAGATTCCAATCCTTGTAATTGTTTGCAATTCTATTCTTGAAAATCAAAATACATTAACTGTTTGAATATTATTAGGTCGTGTCTTTACTGAACCCATAATTGTTTTCGTATTCACTTTAACCTTTTTTAACTGTGATCCCCTCCGACAAAAGGGTATAAACCTATCGTTCTACCGTAGGTGGACTAAAGTAATCTTAGATAATCTGGAAAAAGCTGCTCTATAGAGACCAAACATGAAGCTTTTTTTAAGCCATTGCAATCGAGGTCCGAAATGGCTAGAGAAAAGAAATTTTGAGACACACAAACGACTACCACCTAGAGATTCAGGAACCCATGCTGAAGTGAAATTCGAACCCGCTCCTAATTGGTTGGAGAGCTTCAGCTCTAACAGTCGACAGAATGGTGAAAGACATTGATACTGACGTGATATTCTCTGCGTATATTGTTTGTAAAGTGCAGAACTTACCTTGACCACCAGTTCATCTTGTCGACTCTGAACGATAACATCACTGTCGAAAGCAACAACAGAATATTGAGGTTTGAGTCCAGGGAATCCGGCTTGAACATAACCGCTGTACCGATAAATATACTGCCTGTCAGGTGCATAGCCTGTAATAGAACATAACTTATTACAGAAACTATTATAACACCGGCATTATAGTCATAAAAATATTCTATAAAAAGATGTATCGCATTGGCAAGCTTCGATAATACTAATGGTTTTATGGAAATACGAAAAACAGTCGCTAATCGGAATGAAAAATAAAATAATGCGTGCTATCGATAATCTTTAATCTTAGAACTCGTTTTATGTATGCTATCGAAATGTTTTTGACAGTTATGCAAATATACATGTATAATTTTGAAAGAAACGTTTTTGCTTTGTGTCAATGCAGATAATACATTTGTCACGGCTTAGTGAAATTTCTTTTGGAAGGGTTCACAAAAATGATAATTAAATAAATGAAATAAACGTTTCTACTGGCAGCAGTTTTGCTGTGATTCCTGCAGTTATTCATATCGTATCTGTGAATAGATTTGTAACACTTACAACGAAACGTTACCGTCCTAAACTTTATCAATTTCTTACTTGAATTTTGTTCTGAGTTCAGTATTATTAAATGATGTCATTGTGTTGCATTAACGAACGCTATATTAAAATTAGGAGGTTTCTAAAATTAATGGGTGGAAATACTAATTACTCATTTTTATTAATATGAAAATTGCGATATTAAACCAATGGATATGTGACATGACCTGTGAGATGTACGGAATTTTAATATTCAAAGCGGCCATTGTAAAATTTGTACTCACCAGTTCCTGAAACTCCTGCTGAAATAAAAGAAAAAAAAACAAATATTAATTCAAGACAAGCCGGATTCATAAATTTTGATTAAAATTATAAGTAATTTTTGTTTAAGCTGTAGATATTACCGTTCGTTTTCTTAAACGTAATGTTAATATCTGTATAATAATTAAATAATATTTAGGAAATAGCAACTTGCTGTAACACTGGCGTGCTGTTTTTAGTAGTACTCTGAAAAAATTATACTATCGCATTATAAATAAATATTTCTTCTTTAACGTATTTTATTTTCCAAAAGGGTGTCAACTAGGCTGTTTAGCTCTAACTTTCGAAGATTGGCGGTTAGTCAATCTCTTCCCTGGCAAAAGACTGCCAATGATTTCATAGATATCTGGAGAGGAGAATGAGGTTTAATAACTCGCCGCCATTTTGCAGTCCCTGACTAGAATATTATAGTGAAACCCTACTTGTCTTCATTTCCACCAGGGTTTAAGCGAATTAAAAGAGGCCTCGAAAAAAGTTCCTCTACTTGAAATATAGAAAACGTGGAGCTATTTTAGCGTTTTTTTCTTTCCCTTTTACTACTGATTTTATTATGTTAATTATTTGTAGAGAGCTGCAATTGTTCTAAAGGTATAATAATAGTTCTAATTATTATACCTTTAACTTATAATTGCTAGGTATATAAATTATTGTCATACCTTCCTAAGGCAATTCCTTCACTATCAGCTGAAACTCTTGAGCGAAGTGACGAATGAAGAAATCCTACTTAATACTGCACATGAAGCAGTCAGT
>NW_028328130.1:0-46448 GCF_054136105.1 Typopeltis vanoorti
TTAGACTCAAAATAGCATAGTTTGTCTCTCCTAGCTCAAACCAATGCAGCAATAAAAAAAATGGAAAGTGTTAAAATTCGTGAACGTTTTAAAACTAAGAAATATATAGTGAATATTTTTATGGCAGTTTCAGATATTGAATTTGGTTGAAGGGAATTAGCATTTCAATTCAAAAATTGTCGGCTTGCTTTTGTTTGACTCGCGAGATCTTTTGTTAATACCGCACCAATTACATGCACATAGCTGCTCTATCTTTACTGGCCTAGTACCGTAATGTCTGTTCATTAGTAATTCGTAAAGGATTGTTCATTAAGTATCTCAAGTTTTGTAAATTACTGATAATTTTTGCTTGAAATAATGGAAAGAAGATGGCACTATTTGGATAGGATGCACACAAGGAAACTGCTCTATAGGCAGGAAATAGCAATAGCAATCGTGGTACGAGATATATGCCGGTATTTTATGAAAAAAACTGAAAACTTTAGTTTTTGAAAATCCCCACATATATCATCCACCATTTTTAGCTTTAATTTTTGGGAAAAAAGTGCGATTTATATTCGAGTAAATACGGTATGTTTATGGCAATCTAAAGGAAATTTGCTTTTATATCTAATAAGTTAAACATATTAATTGACAATAAATACTTCCAATCCATACTTTAATGATTTACCATTTAATTGAATCCAAATCCCCATATATACACACTTTAGAAAACGGACACGTTCTTTACGAAACACGAAAAGATATATCAAATGATGGTAAAGGAGTCACGCCACGTCTGGCTGCCTGGCGAATGATGCAACAACTGAACTGGATGAAACTTGTACATAGGCTTGTAAACAGGATCTTTGTTTCTTATTTTTTTGTTACCGACTATTTTAGTAATAATAAGTAACAAGAAAATAAGAAACAAAGATCCAAAGAAACAAAGATAAAAATGCAATAAAGAAGCCAACAAAGGGTTTGCTTATTTATTGCATTTTTATTTGGTATAGCTAAATTTATTTATTTATTTAATTATTAAGGTGAGCCCTGGGTTGCGTGCCTGAAAAAAAGTAGTTAGCGTGCCACGTTTGGCACGCATACCAAGGGTTGCCAACCTTTGCTCTAGATCAGGGCTTCCCAAACTGTGGGCAGCGGCTCCCTTGGGGGGGCCGTTAGTTTTGTTAGGGGGGGTCGTGAAATAATGAAAACAAATTTAAAATGTTTTAAGACTAAGTATACCATGTCAAATGTGTATATAAGATGCTAAAAATGTAATATTTGCATTTGATTTTTGCAATATTTGCTGTGTATGTTTTGAATTGAATATAAATACAATAAATATTATAATAATATATGTCTGTATTACGATTTTTTTTTCCGATGGGAGGCCGTGAAATATTTTAATTTTTTCCAAGGGAGCCTTTACACCCATAAGTTTGGAAAGCAAGTCTAGACTAACCATTAATAAAGACGACCAAATGATATAAATGTGTAACAGATAAAAAAAAAAAAAAAACTAATGGTGAATCAGGCATTTTAGCATTTTGGAATCATGCTTGTTAATTTTTATACAGGCATCAAAAATGTTAAGCAAAAAACCTAACATAATAGGGAACCCCAGAAATATTATTACCGGGAGCCTAAAACCCTATCAATGGCTTTACTTATACGCAAAATTAGAAGTAAAAAAAAAAAAACCTTTTCACAAATGTGTACTGACTGTGCGGTGTCTGCTGCAGCTATAAGCAATAATCAATATAGCAAATGCCTTACCATGCGTTTTATTGTTTTATTTTTAAGAATTTGAATTATAGTATGAAAGGGAAATGTAACGGTTTTGTTATATTTATATTTTGTTTATTTTAGTTATAAGTATAGTTGTTAAAAACTAATTAAGTAATAAAAATTACTAATTTAACATAAATAAAAGAATCGTCGACAAATAAAATTGTCTCACGTGAAACTGCCCCCAAAATGTGCGCCCTCCTCCCCTTAGCTACGCCACTGGGCTAAGTATCAGATTATCTGTACACTGTGCTAAGAAACATAATCAACACGTTTTCAAAGGAGAGCTTATATTTTTATGATAAAAACGAATGTGAGTTTGTCATTCGCTATCTTCCTATGATTGATGATTTTGAATTTACACCTTTGAATTTACAAAAAATATTTCTGTGAACAAAAGCTATACTTTTGTTCACAGGAATATTTCCTAAAAATGAATGTCATTTCCTACGTACTCAAACGTTACTGAAATACAGGGTGGCCATAAAATAACCTTCCCTCTTTGGAGGCATCTGTAGCTAAAACCAATAAATGTGATGAGACCAAATTTTATATTGAGACTTTTGAAGGCATGGGAAGATGATTTCCGCGAAAAAAAGATTTAGTACCAAAAGTCGACGATAGTGAAAATTTTGGCGCTGACGGAGCAGAAAACAAGCGGATAATTACATTAAAGGCAGATAAAATGGAATAATAACATTTCGATGGTGTAAGCGACAGCCGCGTCTCATTCCAGCTGGATATGTGGCGCTTTACAATGATAATAAGAATAATAACAATTAAACTAAAACAGCAACTTGCGAGAGACACAGAAATTAATCTAGTGATTGAACTCACTGGAAATAATGTTTTATTCATCAGAATCAGGGTTCCCTGGACCACACAGACGATTTCAATGTAATAAGGAGTCGGATTGGATGTTCATAACAGCCCGTTTTATGTTCTCTTTCAAGACATGCAAGTTGGGAACGCCACCAACATACACAAAGATTTCAAATACGCCAAAAGCAAAAAGTCACATGGAGTGATGTCCGGGGATCGAGATGGCCATGCCGTCCGAAATAGAGTCCAATCATTGTCTTTGCTGCAATGCAGGAATGACAAAATTTTCCAGCATTCGTCGATAAATCTCTCCAGTAATGCAGCAGGTTACAGGACCTGTAGGGGTAATACGCTCAAAAAAAGTATGATCGCATTAATAAATCGGTTGTGAAGCCACACCTACGGTTACTTTTGGAGAATGCAGTGGTACTTGCTGAATCGCTTGGGGATGTTCAGATGCCCAAATTCTGCAGTTGTGAGTGTTGACCGAACTATTCACATAAAAATGAGCCTCATCACCCCACAATACTCTCCAAGACCATTCATTGTCGACCTCCATTCGGGAAAGAAACGTTAGCGCGAAGTCATAATCTGCAGTAGTTAGTGCTTGCTTGCCTGAACGTTCCCAATCCCTTTTTAAGAGGAATTGGTGGCGCTTCTGTCACGTATGCACAGTAAAATTTGCATAATCCTTTAAACCTGCGTTTACTGCAAATATTTGACTGCTTTCGCCTCCTCCAGTGTCAAGATTTCCCCTATCGGCGACTTTTGGCACTAAACGTTTTTTGCGGAATTCATTTCCCCATGCCTTCGAAAGTCTCAATATAAAATGTGGTCTCATTCCGTGTATTAGTTTTAGCTACAGACGCCTCCAAAGAGGGAAAGTTAATTTATGGCCACCACGTAGTTTCCTACTCTCTCAAAACGCGAAGTACATATCAATATTCACGCTGTGTAAATCATTATGATATATTATGTTACATTATAATTATGCATTTTAGGTTATTAATTTTATTTTAGTTTATTCGTGTGGGGTTATTCTCTTTTTCCTCCACCGTCTCCCTTAGGAATGGTTGAGCCCTTCTAATGAGGGATTAAGTATGTATTGTATGACTATAGATCCGTGTGTGTGTGTGTGCACTGGCCGGTTTGCCTGTTCTGAGGGACAAAAACCCCTGTTTCCGGGTGAAGAAACCCTCTAACGCCGCATGAGACCGGCAAATTCAACTTTAATCGAACGAGGCCAGATAACGGTTTTTCATTTCATTGACGGGATTCGAACCAAGGTCTTTCCGACCAAAGAGCTTCATCAATAGTGACGTGGCTACGGTGGCTCTAAGTTATCAATAAAAATGCAACATTTCTAGAAATAATGAAGTTTTTTTTCACTGAGTTGTTTATGTTGTTGAATTGCTATGAATCCAGAAGAATACAAAGTGTGTAAGCGTTTATGTAGTTTCCAACGTACCAGAAAGTCAAAATCGTCTATCATAAACATATTTAAAACCGCTGTAAATTAGAAATCGCAGAAAACTAGTTCTCCATTTGGTCAATTTATTTAATCATTTATAGAATATGAAATCTTGATTTTTACTCAAAAGTTTAGTAGGCAATTGTTAAAATTGGAAAAATGAAAGATATCATAAAATATACAAAAGACTCACCAGCTTTGTAGAGAATGCCGATTAATTCGATACTTCGTAAAATGAAGTACTCATACGTGTTGATATTCGCAGAGCATTATATATGATCAGGGAATAAACCACTGCATTTAGTTCAGCAACAGTTATGACGAAAACTTTTTTTTTTTTTGTTCAATTGATGACTGTATGTCATCAGTTTTCAAATAGGCAATGCCGATTTCAAAAACAACTTTGTGACAGCTGCATAGGATTTGAGCCAATAGGCTTCGAGGGAAAAGGACGACTTGCTAGTATGTCACAGAATTCCACCGTTGTGTTTTACTTTTTATTTTGTAATATCCTCTGCAAGTACTGATGGAAATGAATGTGACTTTGTCCACTTGTATTTCTGCATTATTGCACATTTCTTCATTACAAAACGAGACCGGTATCCTATGGATTACGTATACACCATTCCAGCATATTCTGTTCTGAGAGAACAGAATTTGTAATGCTGTTAAGATTTTAAAGTACAGCCATGTAGTGTCAGTAGAAATAGGACAATATATGATGTTGATCCACAAAGAAACGTTTAGATTTCTTCTTTTAAAAAGATAACTATTAATAAAAGATTAGGTAGAAGATTGAATCCCTATAAATAAAGTAATTATTTATAGGGATATTGCTTGCAAACAGAAAGCTTCAATAAAAGTCAATACTCTTCGGTTTTTTTTTTTGAGAATATACCATTGTCTGTGTAGTTCAGTAGAAGTGGCGTTTGCACTCTACGGCCCTTTGACCGCACGAAAGGATTTGGTGGTTCAAATCTAGTCACCGACTAGAGGAAATTTTTCTAAGCCTTTTTTCGACCGGTTCCCGAGTTAGTCGATCTCTGGAACGGGCTAGCGGGTTTTTTCTTTCGGAAACTCGGGTTTTTCGTCCCGTAAACTCAAGAAAATCGACCGTCAAACCCACACTATTTTCAGACATTAAAAATATTGTGTTAGGGTTAGGGACCACGAGATGGCGGCACTAGCTTGCCGCCTTCTTCACTGCGTACCGATGAATCAGTGATAGGTGATAGCCTTGGGCCAGCTATCTCTCTGATTGGCTACCAGTGGAGATTGAACTGCCCACTCGGTCTCCAAACGTTAGATAGGGTAAACGGCCTCGCCTACTCCCTATATGGGAACAAATAGGCGTTACTGATTTTTTTTTTTTTGATGACCATTGTCAATTAGTTATTAAATCGCACATCTTTGATTAGAAATTTACTATCTTATAATTTTTGATACCGGTTCTAATAAGAATAAGAACAAAATAGTTGTATATAAAATATCTCAAATATTATCTTCGGATATGTGCATAGTTATCTTAAAATATCTTTTCATAAATAATGGTTCCTTTCTGGTAAGTATTTCAGAATATTTTACTGGGCGATCATTGATCATGGGATATTCTCTAAAGCAGTGAGAAATCTATTTCACTGCTTTCAGTTTCGAATGGAAAAAATTGATGCCTTCTTAGATTAACACACACTCCAGTCATACACCAAACAGTCAGACCAAATTTAACTTATTATTGGGGATGTTCAGATGCCTAAATTCTGAAATTATATTATATATTATATTATATTATATTATTATAATAGAATATTATATTCTTTCATTTATCTGATGTCACACGATAAAGAAAGAACTCCTTTTATTTTTCTAAACACCGAAGTTTTATTCCGAACGAAGCAATACTGCGCGTATCACGGGTTAGGCCACTGACTTACCAAAAGAAACGCACTGAAAACTCTTTTCATAGAATCCTCAAGGCAACCTTCAATATTTTCGATTATTGTATGAATCCAACGAACAGAGGCATTTATAACACAGGATTTCTAAAGCAACTCCAGTCGCTTCCCCTTAGGCGATCTGTAGTTTTTATGGCTATTTTTATAGATGGCAGTCCGTCAAACTGACTAGCACCACAACCACCACGATTCATTTACTTTCTTTAAACATATGAAATTATAAGTCAACATGCATAGAGAAATCGCCTTCATACTTACTGAAAAATTTTAATCTAATGCTGTTTATTTTCAACTACTTCTGTTTTTCGGAGCGGCCTTCTCAGCATTATTTTCTTTAGTCACTCCACCTTACTGTTCTTTAAAAGTACTTCAACAGATTCCTCTCTCTCTCTCTCTCTCTCTCTCTCTCTAATCACTTGCTCATACATGGGTTTAATGTGTTATAGGATATATACCGAAAAAACAACGACAACAACAAAACCCTCTGATAGAGTATTTTAATCTTCTCCTCCAAAAACACCACATTAGGTCACCGATTAACGATGCTGTTAAAATAATTTTAAGTTGCGACTGAACCCGAGCTACTCAGAAAAAAACACTTACACGACATTTGTATCTCCCTCCTCAAATAAAATTAGGATTTATTAACGTGAAATTCTTGTGTCCTGCCTAATATCCACATGTAACTGAACGATCATAAATTCGTAATGCATTTATGGACATGACTTGAAATATTTCACTGGCAGAGATTACCTACCAAATTAAAACAGAAATATTTGCAAAAATATATGTAAACATTTAAAAATATAAGTGAATAAACACCAATGACAATAAATGTTATGATTTAGAACTCCGCTAGTATCAGCTAATCTGAATGTATTCGATAAGGTGGGATGACTGAAAAAATTAATGCTGAGTAGGCCGCTCTGAAGAACAGAATTAATATTAATTAAGCAATAAGAGATGGAATTTTTCTCAGGAAGTATGAAGGCGATATCTCTATGCAAAAGTTCTCAGGATGAAACTGATTTATTATTATAAGACTCCATTCTGATATTTCTTCGTGCACTGCTTACAGCATCTTTTCGGGTAGGACAAGAAACAAAAGAATGTTTGGTGATGAATTCCTCTACAATCTTTTAATAGATGCCTAGAATTCTTGAACAATATTATTTGAATGAAACCATCGAGTAAATAAAAAATGTTTAATCAGATATATCTTTCATATAGTTAGCATCGAAATTAATTAATTTTTTTAAGCAAATTCATACCTTTTTATGCAAAATGGAGCACTGTGTCCTGAATATTTTGAAAGGCTGGGTAATGTTTTCCAAGGTTAACCATATAAAATAATTGAAGATGAAGGAAGAAGCTAAGAGGGTATCTTTTTGTGCATGCTGATACAATAGAAAAACCAACTATAAAAGGGTAAAAACAATCACGACAAAATTTAACACCTATTTCTTTTGGCATGAGTGTAGATGATACGAATGTGCCTGAATAGGAGGCAAGGTTTATGCACTTGTCTTTTTCAGAGAGTGTTTTCGTGGAGTTGATAGATTATTTGCGGTTGTTGCATGATATGTGATAAGCATCAATGAGTGTGGAGGTTTGAATGACAGACAGATCCCTAATGCTAGATTTTTCATTTGGGTATTCTAGGTGTTACCTATGCATTACCATAGTTTAGAGAGCTGCTGGTAATGCGAAATTGAATGGGAAATAAATGATCCTATGCCAGTTTGAATAGTTTTGGGACAGGACACCTTATATACATATGCTCATAGATATATAATAAAACGAATAAAGCATGGAGGTTATGATATAATCTAACTTGGTACCTTTATAATGCCTTCGAAATCTGAATGCGTGGCTATGAAGAATATCGATATATGGCTGCAGGACATGAGCTGAATTCGCCAAGGAAACGAAACATATGTGGGTACTCTTCAAACGATCATCAGTAAGAAAGATTACATGTGCTTGGAGAATGGTGACGGCTCTCAGGATTTAATTTCAAATTCAATTATTTGAATTGTAGTATCTATTTCGCACCTGAAATATGTGAAATCGAAAAAATTACGTTCTTTAAGGTATTATCCAGGAGGTATTGTCCTGGAAATTAATGATATCCAGAACAACATAACGTATGCAGTATACAGAAAGGTAGCTCCTAAGAAGTTACCGAAATACTTGTATTAGAGAGAGAGAGAGAGAGAGAGAGCAGGCCTGAAAAGTGTAACCCAAAAAGTTGCGTCTTCTCCTTTAAAAAATCTCTAATTTTATTACGATTGCCATTTCCATGACATCTATTTGGAAAATAGATGAAGGAGAAAATAGTCATTTTCAGATTTTTTTCAGCGATAAAGACGAAATGAGTGTAAGAATACATGAGAAGGAAATTTTGAAGCAGAGTTGTTCCTAACTAGAGGATAGGCATCTAGGTTTGCTGTTCTCCCTTATGGAAATTCTATACGTAAATCAAACCTTAATACCTTACGAACACGATTAATCTGTAAAGTGTCGTTTAAAAAAAGGAAGGTAACTGCTAAATTTCGCAGTCAAGTTCCTCTGATAAAAGCCACCTGACGCCAATATTATACAAGAGAGTTGTGGTGTTTTATAGAATACAACTCACGTACTTCGTAGTACTATTATTTGTATTTTCTGTTATAAGCATTCGTGGGTGGATTAAGATAGCAATATTCAACATGAGTAGCAGAGTCTCTCTGCTACTCATGTTGAATATTGCGTAACAATTGTTGAAATTCTTGAAGAAGATATTCCAATTACATTATGAAGTTTACAGTACTTATGCTCTTTAAAAACATGTTAAACTATAATTGGCAAATTCCACATGTTACAATCTTAATTGAAATTTCCCTCGATAGGTCGTCGATAAACCTGCTAATAACGTAAAGAAGAATGCATTATTGTATTATTATTATTTTTAAGATCAGCATTCAGTCAAATGACTTATGACTCTTGGTCCCATACTAACCCACACACAAAATATATCATGCTGTGCCTTAAATATATTTACTCTTTCCGAATTCACCGAACAGAATGCAATCCAAGCAAACCCAATTATACGTGAAACTATCTGTTTCTCAGTCGGTCTTCTTGTTCTTCATGACTTTTCATATTAAGTAGATATCTCTGTGTAATTCTTCTCCTCCTCCTCCTCCTCCTCCTCCAATCCACCATACTTCCCCTATTCACTAAACTGCATTTCTTCAACCTTCTTCTTTGTGATCATTCTTGAAATATCCCTTTCTAATGATTACGTGCGTTAAAAAGCGGGTAACCAATGCGGGAAATTTAATCCATACCCAGCATGATCAATACTTTATATCATGAAATCATAACTCTTTACTTGACGTCAGTTTGTATTTATCTTTGACTAATTAGTTGTGCTGGGACACATATTTGCAATGTATCCAGGAAATGTTTGTGTCCCCTCGGCAGTTTTTTCCAGAACTACTAACTCCTCTTCCTTCTCTAAGATAATCTCATCAATTGTATATTCTGCATTCCATCTTTACTTCCCAAATTTAAGACCTTACACTTTGCTACATTGGACACACACACACACACACACACACACACACACACACACACACACACACACACACACACACACACACACACACACACACACACACACACACACACACACACACACACACACACACACACACACACACTTGCCCTTCCACTCAGAGCATTAAAGTTCCATTGCAAGGCCACAACATCCGCTCTACAACTAATAGTTCGTCTCAAATTTGATTTATCTTGAAACAATGAATATCACCATTCAGCTCTCTCAAATATTATTAATATACAAGTTAAACAGCAAGAAGAAAACAGAAAACAGATCGAAAACAGACCCTTGTGACATATGATTAGTCACAAGGGTCTTTTTTTGTTCTAAACGAAGTATCTTTAAATTGTTTGTTTTATTTTCTAGAAGGGTTGCATTTTTCACCTTTTAACCTTATCGACAACAGGCGTCAGATATCTTTATTATTTAAGAAAACATATTACGGGTATATCAACTCTTACTCTGTGCAATATCTATCATTAATTAAAAAGACGTTGCATAAGTTGACAATAAGCATTCGCCCATCTCTTCGAAAAAAATTGCTTATTACGCTACTTGCACGTGTATTAATTTCAAATTATGGAAATACTACTGTATCAAGCGCTTTGAATCATTCTTTACTGTTGAAAGAAGAAAGAATAGGAGGGGTCATAATGTATTTCGTAACTTTCTCACGTGATTCTAAGCTGACATTAAATACAGAGGAAAGGCACCTGGGAAGTATAAGTGAAAATGATGCACCATATTCTCAAGGGACACCCCACCAAATCACGAAAATATAAAATAATCGCATTAATTTGCTTAGGAATAACAATAAGAAAGGAACAATTTTTAGATAATTTCCCACAAGAATAACATTTGTTCAATTAAGTGATTAAATTTTGCACCACAGAGATAGATCAGTTAATGTATATGCTTATTTTATTTCGATTAAGCCGAGGTTTTTTTTTTTTTTTTAATTTCATTCAGAATATGAATCTGTTGTTTAAAACTGTTTTAAATAGGAAGTATTGTTTGGGAGTGAATGTTGAATTATTTAAGATTAAAAATTAGTATGCATATCAAATTAAGGGGCATTGTCGGTCTCATACAGAAGTGGTATTTTTTTTTATTTCTTAATATTTTATACTCACAAGGCATACAAACCGGCCGCAATACGAGAAGTTCACAAAAATTGTACACTATACCGACAGGTGTAAGAGCATATGAGGCTACCAAATAGAAATGAACAAGCCAGTTTATTAGGCAATGATGCCACTGACCTTAACATGTGAATTTTTAAACGTTTTCTCTTTGATGCTCATAGATTTCATGAAAATGCATGACCCAATCCAAACATATGAGTTTTTGGCAGAAATTTATTTTTTAAGATCCTTTTCTTTATGTCAAATCTACACAAGAGAGAGCTTCGAAACCCTGGAGAACATTACTGCAGAATAAGGAAAAGTAATCAATGAGAAACAAATATTATGTTGATTTTGAGCAACTGAAAATCCTATTGTTTTGAATAAGTGAAAGTCGTATTGTTTAGGAAAAGCTGCTTAGCGAAAACTTCTTAAGCAACCAGGGAGATTAAATGCATGCCGTTAAGTAAAACTACCTCTAAAGCAGGACAATAAGCATGTGCCCATCTCTCTACAAAATAAGATTAAAAAGCAGTTTAGTACGCTATGTAAATATGAGTTGATTTGCAGCTGGGAATTTATTTCCATATCAGTAGTGGAGTGAACTATCATTCTGCATTGTTCTCCAGTGTTGCAAGAAGGAACAGGTGGCAATGAGCTATTGAAATTTTATCGCGTAATTCTAAAAGTGACGTCTAATATAGAGGAAAAAGAACTTGTGTTTGTCAGTGAAAAGAGGTACGATATTATCTAGTAGAATGCGAGAATTACACAACAAAATAAATAATGTAAGCATATAAATTAATATCGTTACTTTACCTCAGAATTAAAGTAATAATAATAATAAAAATGATTTTAACTATTTTTTTAACTTCGCTCTAGAGTAGTATTTCAAAACCGGTGTTAGCGGAATCTTAATATTAAGTGGATGTTGCTAGGAGTTCTGAGAAAGTTTTTTTTTTTAAATGAACATCGATTTTGAACTTTGAGCATCGCAAGATATAATCAGCTACCATAATGGTTAGTGATTCGGTTGTGGTCTTTCAGCTCCGTACGGCAGTGTGTAGTACGGCGATGTTAATTTGGTTGAGCCTATTCCAACTTTTATTTACGCGAGATAGGTTAGGATAATTTGTGAGCTCTCTGTGGCAAGCAGGGGAAATTACTAGAATTTTATATCTGCAAACTTTAATCGTCGCCGACTAACGTTTGAGCAAGAACAAGCTCTACGGGTGTAACAGAAAATTGCTGGGAAATTTTCATTCTAAAGAAGTAATTTTACTCTCCACGAGTCAGATGCCTGAACCCCTCCATCCTCCCGCCTTCGTAGGTGTTGTTGTAAATATTGAAAAAGTTGGACAGTAGGTGAGAAGTGAATTGTGAATTGCACAGATTTTGTATTCGTTACAATTTTCTCGCTTAGCTATTTATTATGAAATGCTGTTCAATGGTATTAAAATAAATAATATAAATTAGCGATTGTGTTTTTAACACATGTGGCGATTTTTGAAGAGAAGTTGTCAGGTGAAAGCAGAAACTGTAGGCCTATGCCAACAAACGATTCCTATGAGGTTACAGATAAAGAATTAATTTTCTGAGTTATCTAACTGCACTAGTTCAACAAGAGACAAAATTTGCAAAACGAACAGAGTCAAGCATTTGCTAAAAAAAGTCAACTTCATAAAGCAAGTTAATAGTAGTAGAACATATTGTTCAGAAGAGAAAAATTCACTCAGTTAGTGAGAAAGTAATAACCATAGAATATAAAATTATGTTGAATAAAATAATACACAAAATGCAGCACAAAAAATGAAAAAAGTTCCGCTTTCAAAAGTACGAAAAGTTGACGTCCACTTTGATGACTCAAGAGATTTCAAAGATTAATACTCTCTTCGAAACTTTTCATGATTTGTAGATGAATGTAAAATATCAGGAACTTTTTCTGTTGAAATAGCTCCCCTAAACAAGAAACAAGCAAACGTCAAGATATATTTTATATTTTCTTCATATCTGAAAGCGAACGGTCTGTCTTGGAAGAGCTTCGTAGCATTGTAATGATTATGTCCTTTCAATGGTTGGGTCCATTAGATGTTTCGCATCTCTTTATTATTATTATTATTATTATTATTATTATTATTATTAAAGAGAATCCTCTCGTTGCTACAGCACGTTGAATTTATAACAGACAGATGCTCGTGTCAGAAAGTCTTGGAGATGAAACTGGAAAACGGGAAATGGGATGATGCAACATGAATAGTTGAAGAACAACCATTTCACCAGAGAAAGTTTAAATACCTGTGTATTTAAACTTTCGTGTACTAAGAGTACATAATTCTCCTAACACATATAAGAAACAGTTAAAGAAGCTGCGTCAGAGTTCTCGCCACGGTGCTTAAGTGGGAAGTTGAATTGTAGGAGTATTTTGAAGAAACATTTTTGAGTATTTTGAGCTTCATAGCGCAATTGGAAGAACGACGGTGAGTTGCGCCCTTCGATTGGAAAAGGTCTCAGTTCGATTCTTGTCACGACGGGAAGAATCTTTATATATGGACTTTTTTAATTGACGCCTACGTCCCCCCCCCCTAGTTCTGGACTGGTAGGACGGTTTTCCATGAATTCTGATGACTCGAATTTTGAAGAATCGACACTCAGGGTAACCCTTGAGTTTCAAAACGTTTCAAATAATTTGACAGAAAACGTGACACAAAAACGTTACAAAAAAGCTTATCATTTTATATTATAGGGGAGATATATTCTACAGTGATTTTGATACAAATGTTCCGTTTTTTATATTCTAAAATGCGTTAATAATAGTTTATGGACGGTAATTTATAGTTTGCAATTGGATAAGGTTACATTTTTTAACAGCATTTATAGTATAACAGTAAGTTATATATATTTTACAATTTTTGCTTTTTAATGTTTTTAACCGCTGTAACTACAGCACTTCAATGTAATAAATAATTTTATTTTTATTTTTTGTTGTTGTTGTAGTTGATCACCGTTGAGATATAATGTCTCTGCTTGCATTCTCGAAGCTTTTTAATGAGCTTATCTGAGGATGATACCGGTTAGATATATGTATTTTTTTATTGATTTGATTTCTGGGTTGTAAGTAGGCTGATGTCTGGGAGGTCAAATGAATGATCTGAAAGGTCTGATCAAAGTGAAATTGCAGGTATGTTCTGGTGTTATTGGATCTGTCTTGGTGGTTCACATTCATTTTTATTGTGGTCTTCTTTTTGAACTAATCAGGAGACTTTTTTTTTCAACTGTGGCAGCCTTTCTATGTCTTCTGAGCTTTTAATTTGTATTAGTTTTGAAGTTTATGACTTCCTTAAGGATATCTTGGCTTCTCTGATCCACAAAAATTGATAATTTTGTCTTCTGTTTTTGATTTTTTTTTGCTTGATACAACAGATTCTGGTTGAATCGCGTTAAATATTCGGATAGGAAGATTGGTGCATTGTCTTGCAATGCGTTCAAGTCCTTGGCAACTGGTTTATTCTGTCTGCTGGCTTTTATGAGATTGTCTCGTGTGGACTTGGTTATAAGACGAACTATGACTGGTGCAGGTCGTGTCAAGCCTTGTTTTTTGCTATTCCTAGGAATCCGATTTACGGTCTGAATGTCGTTAAGCTGTAGGGGAGGGGGGGGGATGTCAATTTCATAGCCTAATTTTAAAACTACGCCTCTGAGGTTTTCTGTAGGTGCAATTTCAAGAAGACCATTTATGATAAGATCTTCTTTATGTCGTTGCTGATTTAAACGTTCGTATTGTAGTTTTAGAGAATGAACTTCTTGACGGAGTTTGGATGTTTCTTTCATCAATTTGTGTTTCCTTTCATTTAGTGCGTTAATTCTGATTTTGATATCTTTTACCGTTCTTTTACCGTTTGCAACACTTCTATCACTACTAAATATTATGCTTGACCAAATCTTCATATTCGCTATATTTTTTTGTTATTTATCAGTTCTGTTTGTCGAAGAGTTCTTGCACAAAATCTACCAAGCTGGCTTTTATAGTCTCTAGACTGTTTTCTATTAGTATATTTAAAGAATTGAGAGAGGGGGATGTGTAGGCATACGCACTGGTGAACGATGATATCGCGTCCCCGTTTTTTATAGTTTTAAAGTGGTTCCAACTCCTTTTTTTTATTTGAAAGTGTTCAAGTAGTTTGAAAATAAAAATAATAATAATAAAATAGTAGGCCTAAATTTGCTCATTTCCTTGAAGATGAAGAATGGTGCAGAAGTAGTGTCCTCAGCGTATAATTTTAGGATGTATCATTTCAACAAATCTCTACAAGGCCTTCGAGAAAGCTTCGAATTATTATGATAAGATTCTTGGAATTAACAATTAAGAATTAATAGTTCTTAATTTTCTTGGAATCAATTTCAAGAAAGATAAGCTACTCGTAACTGTTTGTCTTTTGTAGTTGTTCAAGGAAGCTGATCTAAAAAAGTTATTTTTATATTTAATAGAAAACCATTCTTTGCCATACCATTGTTCCTTACTATCTTTTATAGAAACATTTTTGATAAGGCTAATTTCAATAAGGCCGAGAAATATATATATATTTTGTTTAAATGCTGACTTACCTTATTATTTTTTTACTGAATTATTGATCTACCCTACTATCTTTGAATAGCCTTGATGTCAAGTGTGGGGATGAGGAAACCAGACTAAAAGCATACGTTAATAAGTTGGCCAAAATAACAATAAATCGACTGAATAATATTTTTCGCTACTCCAGCGACCATTAAGAATTATCATTGGGTTATTATTGCTAGAATTTACTAATTATCCTAAAGTACCGTGAGCTGTAATTATAACGATTTTCATGCAGACATTCCCTAAGTCTCTAATTAATTATTTTGAAGAAAATTCTTTCATTTTTATTACCCTTTGTTAATTTTTTTTCTCCAGAGAAAAAAAAATTAACAAAGGGTAATAAAATAATAATACTTTCTCGTGATAACTAAATAAAAATATAAATCCATTAAAAGAAAAATAGACCAATCAATGACCGTGAACAATTCGATTAGATAGAACAAAACATTTTGCAGCAATAAACAACAATCTGTCGGTTAAAACAGACTGCTTAGAAGTGAATGTTGAATTATTTAGGTTTAAACACAATCGAAGTTATGGACACATACGGAGATGAGTGATTTTTTATTGCGTGGGTTTTCTTCTACGGATGAAAACCGTGGATGAAATCTACGAATCCTCTAACGGATGAAATTCTCTAGAGCATACGGACTTTTTATAGACGTTACAATACGCAGACCTGTAACTCCCTATCAGGTCATTAATTAGGGGACTCAGAAAACAAGTTACTAGAGCCTGAGGCTATTATAGTGAACGCTACATGAAAATCATTGTAATGTCGATATTCAAATTAAAACTTTTCTCTTTGATGAAGACGTGATATGAATTAGAACAGTTTTCCTATACGGCGCCTTCAGTTCAGAGATTGAAAAAATTTGCAAGTTTCCCTAAATGTAATATAAAATATAAGATAAAAAAATCTGATGTTAACGACTCGGTCAGAAATTAGTAGGTGTTAATTGTTTTTATCCTTTATTTTAGTATGAACTCTACACAAGAGGAGCTGAAAACCTTAGAGCGCACTAGTACAGTGAAAGGACAAGTGATGAATGCGAAATACCTGGCATATTGATATTGATATCGTTTTTGGAGCGAAAAATATTCTTTAGCGCAAGCTGTTCCAAAGGACACTGATAGTTGAAATCAAATACGTTACGAGATGCTAATTTTTTCTTTCATAACACCTACTCGATGTTCATGAAATCATTGTGTGCAATACGTTTTTAACAAAAACGAACTGTATTACAGTATGTCTATAAGTATAGGCGAAAAGAAGAGTTTCATTCGTTATTGTAACCTGAACTAATATGAAACTTTGGGATTATTTCAATATCAGCAATGGCGTAATTATCGTTTTGCATTATTCTATAGAATTGCAAAAGTAACAGGAGGCAAGTAGATATTGTAATGTTCTCACGTGATTATAGAGTGACGTTGAATAAAGTAAAAAGAGACCTTGGAAATACCAGTGAAGGATGTAGGGTATTCACAGATTGAAACCAGATTTAAATACAAAAAATCATCATCAAGGATCACAAATTAATAAGTTATATAAATTATTTTTCATTTAGGAATTTAAAAAAAAAATCCTAACCATTTCAGTTAACTACACTATAGATAAACAATTCTCCTTTTTAATGAATAAAGTGCTAAATTTGGCACAGTGAAATAGATCGACTAATGGGAGTCATGAATTCGTTTTGTTTCAGCAAAGTGTTTTTAAATGCAAGAGATTTATTGCAGTAGTATAAAATGTAATATAAAATATTAAAACTTGGTATAATACATTCCAAGCATAAGCGATTTGGGCATAGCATCTCTGAATTCACATTAATATTTTCAATATCACTATTTGTAGATTACAGAGCTTACAAAACCTAGAATGCTTTAGTGCAGTCTATGTGCAACTAAACAATGATAAACGAGAAACATGTGGATATTGATAGGATTTATGATTGCCATGAAGTTGCATTCTTTAAAAATGTTGTTTATCGAAGTTGTTTTATAATGCAAGGTAGAGTAAATTAATCAGTCTAAGATAAATTAATTTGGCATATTTAAAGTTAGAATAACATGGATGTGTCTTGGAGATGCTCGTGTGTTTAAGGGATTAAAGGTAAGTGGAGAAGATAAGTTGAGAAGAACAGGACCTATGAAAATATTCGTCGAGAAACAGGAGGCTGAACTATGTCTTTGAGAGTGTCTGCCTTCGGATTGAGACTGGAGAGTTAGTAGTAAATCGGATTACCCTCTTCTGAATTTCAATATATTCAGAGATGTTTTGGCACACTAGCCCTTACTGCGAACAATAATTTAAGGCTAGACCGATCTGTAATTTAGAAAGTGTCACTCGACCGTTTAGAATGAGAAGTAATATTTCGAGTGGAAAAGAATCTAGGTACATTGAGTTCGAAGAAACAATAGATGTAATGTGCTTATATAAGAGAGGCTAGAAGGATACAAGAAGAGATATCTCTTTTGGACTGGAGAGCTCTGTATTACGAATGGAGATAGGATGTGATGCCTTATGTTACTTGTTAAAATATAACTGTAGGACTGTGCTATGATAAACATAATGTTGACAAGGATTTCCAATCCTGAGTGAAACATGGGAAGGTAATTGATATTTTAGCTAATCATTATTGAATATCGTGTAAATTAAAGTATATAAGTAAAGGGATGTTTGTTTATCAAATGTACACGTGCTAAAAGAATTAAAAAAACTAACAGAAAGATTAGGCATATTTCTCCGGCGAATGTTTTTGTACACGAAGCCAAAAGCGTAGGAAAGATAAAGTTTTTACTCAATGGGAATATCCATCATGAAGCACTGAATACATCCTAACATTCATTGAGTGTAGAGTTGGTGGTAAAAGGGTTAGAGAAAAAAAACCCAAAAAACCCTGCGTTTTATTCATTGGTGGGTTACTCTCTCTCTGATAAGGGAGACATAGGAATTTCTTCAAAAAGAATTCTGTTTTTTTTTTTCGAAAGAAAGGAAGAAACTTTGATAAGAACACACACACACACACACTTGTCTATCAGAGTACACGTGTATCGTGGTCCTCCTGATGTTTGCATGGACACTAACCAATGATCATCATTTATAAAATTCATGACTTGATATGGCATGGAAGGAATCCTATGTTATCAAAAGAACCGTACTAATTTGCAGTGTACCTAATCATTTAATTTTTCTATTCTATTTAGGATAACTATTTATCTATCTATCTATTCCCTTCTGCCATAGGGCGGAAGGGGTTGTATATGCTACCATACTAGGGAGATGATTGTGAGCAAGGTGGTTTCCCGTTACCTTCCTTGCCGTACTATATATTCTGTGGCTGTAGATCCGTGTGTGTTCACGGGGCCGGTTTGCCTACTTTCGGGATGAAAAACCCGATAAACTGCGGGAAAAACTCTGCTGCCCACGCTCAAGACCGGCTAACTTCGCTATGGCTGAGGAAGATACTTAAGCTCCTCACGTCATCGACGGGAATCGAACCTAGTACACTCCTTCCCCAGGCATGTGTTTTCGAAGCGCATAGCCACTTGGCTAACTGCGCGGACTTTAGAATAACAGCATACAGAAATAAGAATTGCATCATGTAATGAAACGATACGCATTCTTTCTCAGGAATGGTACAACATACGATATAGAATCAAAACTAATCGCGCAATATTGCTTTTTCTACATGGAATTCCTGCATTATCTATAAATAATTGTCAACTAAATTCACAAATTTGTAGTTTCGACAAGAGCAAATTTGAAGCAATCTTGATAATTCACAGATTTCAACCATATGCGAAAGTTAGAGCAGGATGTTCTGATATATATATATTTTTTAACAGTCACAAGATGCTTTTGCAGTGCTGGTACAGAACAAAGGTGACTGAAGAAAGGGGTTTTTCATGTCTGCAAGACAAACACGCTTGTTATATGATATGGAAAGTCAACAGACATTGCTGAGTTTACAGGAAGTTGTAACTGCATATCTGATCATTAAAATAAAGAACAAATAAACCATGTTTCTAGGCATTGGGAGGCATTGTGTTTAACATGGGAAAGGAAGATGAAGGATAAAGTTAAGATACTATTCAAACTAAACTTTTCTCTTAGCCGATGATGTGACGTTGAATAAGTCAGAACAATTGATTATACGATGACTTCATGATATTAAAATTTGTAAATTTACAGCGAAGTTTGATTGAAAATATAATAAACATTAACTTAGAAGATTTTGGTAGAAAGCAATATGTCTTAAATTTCGTTTCTTTTATATTAACTCTTAAATTTCCAAATCCAATGCAGTGCATAACGTACCTAATGAAAGCGACATGTTAAAAAGGTATGTTAAGACTGCTCTTAACGTGACATCAAAATAGGTTTTCATTTTGTTTGATTTTGTGGTTAAGTGTCTCTTTCAGTTATTGTTTTCATTTCTAATCAATACTTCCGTAAATTTAATTACAAATCGGAGCCTTTTTAATTCGGGTCTTCTATTTCAAACTGAGGAAACTACTAGCACCAGCAATTATGTACGATTTAAATATTCCAGTATTTCTTTTATCGTAAAAAATGCTCCATGTTTCAACTATTCCTATGAGTAATACATGTCTCTAACTAAAACGATCTGTATATCGTCACAATAAACGTGGGCTCGACAAACCTTTCTAATGTTATTCAAACGTGTAGTTTTCTGCAACAGTTTCATTATGTCACTATCAGTAGTGACGTAACTACCATTCTACATTGTTCTTCAATGATGCGAGAAGGAACAGGTGGCAATATAATATTTTGTAATTTTCTCATGTGAATCTAAAGCGACATTACATGTAGAGGAGAGAGACGTTGTAAATATCAATGAAAAGATGTACAGTATTCGCAGGTGTAAAGCGAGAGTTACAAACCAAATTAAACAAAACTCAGAAATTAATCCATCGAATTTATTACAAAATGATAATAATAAAATCAAAAACATTTAAAACTTTTAGTCAACTTCAATTTAGAACAGTGTTGCTGTTCGCCATATCCTAACCGCCAGATGTCGCGAAGGGCACAGCAAAATATCGGGAATTTTAAAAAATGAACTTTTTTTTATCTTCGCCAGCATGCGCAGTGTTAATGCTTGCAATGATGGAAGTTTCGACCTGTATGACATGCAAATAAGTTTTATCGCTCATCTTTTCAGAACAAAAAAAATAAAAATAAAAATCTTTTTCGTATTATCGAAATGCGTTTTTTTTCCCGCAACACCCAGAAAAAGGCATGTGTAAATTTCTCCTCCTTATGCTACATATACTTTTTGGTAAATTTACATCTACAATGCCCTAAGAATCCGTGAGTAAATAGCCAATGACATTTAAACAGGGGCACTCCTAAACTGAAGCAGGCAAAATAGCCGTAATTACAATAGTTTATTAAGAGGAGTAACATGGGAGTTTTCCCAGAAATAATATACATTTTTTTCCCCTCCGCAACTTTGAGGTTATTTCAATATGTATAGCGCCATCCCTGTCTCTAGCATTTCGGGAAGAGGTTGTGAGGAGTATTGTAATTTTTCGCTTTATTCTAAAGTAACGTTGAATATAGAGGAAAAAGACCGGACAGTGATCAGTGAAAAAGAAGTTTGATATTCTCTCGTTGTAAGCGAGGTATGTAAAGACGAAAAGAAATCATTAAGCATATCACTTTAGCGCATTCACAATAATAGTCTGAAGATTAAATTTTTGGATAGGAAGTAGTATTTGCACTTGAATATAGAATTATTTTGGAATACAGATGAGCAGGATTTTAACTGAAGGAGAGGGATCGATGTAATACCGAAGTTATTTTTTTTTTATTCCGTTTGTTTCAGCCATATCACACAGACAAGCCGGCCAGTGCATGGCGCAATTGATAACACCGTCCAACACAATTTTTGCTGACTTTTATATGAGACTTGTTTTTTACTAATTTGGGTGCGCTGATTTCAAATATCAAAACACACAGCAGAAATTGCTACAAACAAAAATTTATTCCCTGAAACTCATGTGTAAGTAAAATTGTTATTTTTTTTTATAAATATTCTTGTAATTTTTAATGAATATTGTTAAGTAGTTATGCATCTAATTATCAGCCTCACTCGCATTCAAAGTGCCAGTACGTGCCGTTGCAGGTTCTTACGCATTTATTCGTTTACTAACAAGCGAGAGCGGTGAGCGCTCCGATTCTGATCTGCGTACCGCTTTGAATAATAGGCTATATCTTCGGGAATTTTTCGAATTTCTTGATAAAAAGTTAGGAACAGATTTTCAAAAGTATATGCTTTTAGAAAGTAATATTAAAAAATCGATTTTTTTGATCCTCTAAATAGTACTGCCTCCTAAAAACTATCAAAAACTTACAAATTATCAAAAAGCAAATGCCAAGAGGAAAAACCTGACGTGATAGAGAAAAATGGGTTTGATATTTGAAATTAGCGCACCAAAATTAGTAAAAAAAAGTGTCAGATCATAATCAGCAGAAAATGTTTTTTTTTTTTTTTTTTTGTAGATCAGTGTAATTACTCTAGAAGCCAAGTTAGTAGGAAGTAAGACAGCTGAGATAATCATAATGTAAGCCAAGGTGTGTTAACTTTACTGGAAACTAATATAATTTTATTTCATTATAATTGTTTCACTGCTTTTTCTCTAAAGCAATAATTTTGTAGATTTAATTAAAAATCATGATTTTTTCGTGTCTTATTTTAATTTTCATAATTACGAAATTGCGAACAGTAGCTAACGTTGTCCGTTTTGAATATTTCTCTTGTTTAAATGAATATTTTGTTTTTCTTTCTAAGAGTTACCTCATATGTATGTAATCGTAGTATGCAATATCCATTTTTTAATAAAACCATCTGTGTCACAGGATGACTCTAGGCATGCGCAAAACAAAAGTGTTTTTCGTTATGGAAACTTGAACTGATATGCAGCTGTGGAATTATTTCAATATCAGTAATGGCGAAACTATCATTCATCATTATTTTTCAGCATTGCAAAAGGAAGGATAGGAGAAAGAGGAGGGGGGGGAGACTGATTGTAATTTTCTCACGTGATCTAAAGTGACATAGAATACAGAGGAATGTGAATTTAGAAATAACATCGAAAAAGGAGGCTGAATCAGAACATTACACATCAATACATTCATGAAATCACATCAATTAATCTGATTATTTTACTTCAGAATAAAAATTATCAAAATAACAATTTTTTAGTTAACATCTGTCTCCAATATGATTTAAAATGTAATATAATCCAATCCAAAATTATGAATTTTCGGCAAAAAGTAGTATCTCTTAAGTTGCTTTCTTTAATTGTTCTCTAATTTTTTAAACATAAACTTTAGATAAAAGAGAGTACAAATCCTACGGTTGTACTCGTGTATTCTATAAGCAAGGGACCAATGAAAAACATGGCTGAACCTGTAAAATTGATAAAAGAAAACCAGTATTTTTCCAAAGTACACAGTTAGATGGAATGAATGAGTTTAAGAGATATTGGACCGATATATTTGAAAGTAGACAATGAATAGTTCTTCTCTGAGATACTGTTGTTCGTGTATATTAAAGTACGTGGAGGAATACAGTCTATTCCCTCAGTTGAGAAGAACTGCAACCGGAAATGTATATCTATAGGAAGCTTAAGGATGAAGAGTAGGTCTTGGAGAAAATCGAAGTTGATAGAGGCAGATTGTTACTAGTTATTCGGGCTTCCTTCTTCTGAATTGTTTGCAAGAATTTCGGAGATAATAGGGGGAGTACCAGACCTTTATCGAGAACAATAATTTTGGACTCTGGAATTCAGAAAGGATTGTTCCAAATTAATAGATGAGAAGAAATTTCTTGCGTGGAAAACACCGAGTTATTTTGAGTTCGAAGAAGAAATGATGTAATGTGCTTATAAGAGAGAAGCTACAAGTATATATCAGTCCATGAACATATGTGCTGACATATACTTCTTATTCTCTTAGTTTTCTCCTCCTATGCGAATAAATTTGTTCACCAGATTCCTGAAAATAAAAACTGCAGATTTGCAGAAGATTTTTTCCCCATTGTAAATCTCTAACTTAGTAGTAGTAGCCGTAGTAAAAATACTGAGCGAAGGCAGTTCAGCTCAATGGCGCATATGTTTCATTCTTTGGACATTTCTTGTGTTATGCGATGGTCTAGCGCAGGCATGTACGATGATTAATATTTACAAAAAAACATCTACCGTCTAATTCATACTATTTCTGATATGATATAGATATGTCCGCGCGGTTAGCCTAGTGTTATACGCTTCGCAACCATATGCCTGGGGAAGGAGTGTCCTAGGTTTGATTCCCGGCGAGGACGTGAGGAGCTTAAGGATCTTTCTCAGACATAGCCAAGTTATCCGGTCTTGGGCGTGGACAGCAGGGTTTTCTACCCAGTTTTTCTGGGGTATTTAATCCCGCAAGGAGGCAAACCGGCCCCGTGAACATACACGGCTTACAGCCATTAATATTTGCTCCTAGGGGGTGCAGAAGAGGAGTGGCGAACCGACTCCATTAATAAGCCAGTAATCCCCTCATTAGGAGGGGAATCAACCCGTGCTAGAACGGACGAGCGAAATAGGATAGGATAGATATGTCATTGTTTAGAACCACAAAATGGCAGCACTCGTCCTCAATAGACTATCGCTCTCTCTCTCTCTCTCTCGTTCTACTCAACACTTTGATACATGCGAGGTTTGAGTTTTTAATAAGGGATGGCCAAACTGATGGAAAGCGGCTGCCAAATGATCACCACAGCGTTAGTTCTGGCAAAAGGAATTTCTCCTACACCCTTTGGAAACAAAAAACGTTACCAGACTTTTATTATTTATTTCGATTTCTTCAAATCAAATAAATGACTTGAAGAAATAACTAATAAACAACATTTGTAAACCTCAATGTCAATTGAAAACACACAATAGACAATATTTGTATGCGTGTGTGTGTGTATCCGCGAGCAGGCGAGCGAGTGTCTGTATGCGTGTGGGGGTGGTCGGGTGGATGGGTGAGCGTACTGACTGTAGAGTTTTAGCTGTTCACCTTTAGTATAATTTCTGATTACTGTCTTCTTCCAAAATTTTCTTTATGACGTTGCGAAAATTTCTTGTACTTGCGATGCAAGACAGTTTTTTCATTTTCAATAAATTTTGATATTAACACATGTTTTTTTAATGTTAAAGATAAGTTTATTATTTCTGTTTGTTGACTCCGACTAGAAATTTCTTGTTCTGTAATAATATATTAGAATTCTTCCTTAAGAGTATCCTTATTTTCAGAATTGTAAGAAAATAGTTAAACATATGTAAGCGTAAAATTTAAAAAGGATACATTGTGCTGTTTACTGGATATTATTTTTTCATTCTGTATAGTTCTATATCTTATTCACTAAGATCGAACAAAGCCAAGAGACTCTCATACCTGTATAGCAACTGGTTCATTCCTTTAATACAAGGCAAAAAGTTCAAAAAGGATTTTTCTGTCATTCCTTTTCAGTAAATATTGTAAATACATTTTTAATGATTACTAGGCCTTTAATAAGAATTAACAAACTGTAAACACGTGTTGAAAAGCAAACATGCTACTATCTCAAGCGATCTTACACTTGCACGCAAGTGTTGGTTTAGGAAGTAGCTTTGTATTCAAACAGAATACAAAGTTTTGAGTTGAAGGATATTGCGCCACTCTCTCTCATCTGAATCGAAAAAACTCCAGCATTTAACTTTCCAGAATCCTTAATTTTATTGTTAGCATTTGTCAATCGTACTTTGTTTCTTGTACAAAAGATAAATTTATTTCCCCTCCAATTTATACAAGAATCTCAGATGAAGATTAAACTCCTCTTGTGCTGGTAACTAGTCTTTCATAAATGCCTCTTACTATAAATAGTTTACAAATATGGCCTCCCCACCTTCTAAGAAATGATGTTTATCTTATGGTAAAGTGTTTTCTTCACTTCTGAACAGGTTTATCTGTATAAAAACGAAAATTCTCTATTGAACTATTGAACGCTATCCTCAGATTTTGCATTACACTTACACGTCTTCTAAAAATAATTACACCATGACAAGAAGTTAATTCGGCATAACTCTGATTATGATCTCCCCTCTCTTTCAAACGTCGAAATTCTTTTATATTATTTTCTTTGCGAGCGAAATTTAGGTTCAAGAATTTTTGGGATTAGTGTTACTATAAAAATTCTATTACATGAACCTAAATAAAATTTCGGTGCATGTTGCCCTGAATATTTGGGTCAATCACTGACGAAGCATCTTAAATTTCTTTGAGTTATTTAATATAAATATACACAAACATGCATGGTGTTTCAGAATACCCGTTACAAACTTCTCAGGTCTCAGATCTTAGGTTTTGATTAGCACCTTATGTCTCAAAACGCGCCTTTGCAGTGATACAGGTTAAAAATATTTTGGGGTCTCTGAAGACATAGTTTAGCCAGTGGTATAGATGAGCCACTAACATCAAGACGTAAGCTGTGGTGACTAAGGAAAGGATATTTACGTAATTTTATCATGAACTCAACCCAAACAAACGGGTAATCAGCAAAAACATGTCTTGTTTTGGTATAGTCCCTGACAATTAACAATTTACAATTACCTATTCACAAATTAGTAACAAACAATTTTCCTGAAATCGCAGTGAACGGCCAACGAGAACGCTCAGTTTCACATGCAACCAAATAACTGACTTTTGTCACTGCTGTATGTAGCACTACTTTTTGTAAAAATATTTTGTTTTGACTGATGATTTCTTAAAGCTGATTCAATTTAATTTTAATTCCTTAAAAGATAACTACTAAACATACTTTTTCATGTTTTGTGCCAAAGTGTCTCTTAAAAGTATATATATATATATATTTTTTGGCACAGCGATTGAATTACGTTGTATCGTTACAAATGGACGTCCTTCATGTGGGTCAACTTCAAGGCTGGTACGTCCACGGTTAAACTCGGCAGCCCATTTCTTAATTGTCGAAAACGAAGCAGAAGAGTGTCCATAAACGGTTATGAATTTCGAATGAATTTCGTTTGGCGTTAAACCTTCTTTTACCAAGAATTTTATAACCGCACGATTCGCACTTTTACCCATTTCAAGGGATACAGACAACACTTCTGCTACAGACAGCTGTATAAAATAAACTACTTGATAGAATGACTTGCAATTTCACATGGATGCTTATGGCAGATGTACCAACTTAGAAGAAAATAATCTTGCCGATAGTTTTGCCATCTGTGGTCGAGACCGAGAACGTTTCATTCCCCCCCCCCCCTCGTACATACAAAGATATATGTGTTTTCATTTTCTTTAGAAAGAATTTTATTTTTAAAAATAAGTTTTAATATGAGTATTTTGTAGGTCCACCAGTATAATAAAGCCAGTGCGCCGGTAAATGTAAATATTTCAAATGATGTTTTTCCCCCCACCACTCAGTAAAAAGTCCGGATTTAAATGATAATATATTTCGATTAGCCCTGTTATGAATTTGAATTTTAAAGTCTGAGTCGAGTTCAGGTGTATTATGAATAGATGGGTAACATCTGTACTAAAACAGATTCACTCCCTTCCAAATTACCTACACCGATCATCCGTTATTCGCCACCGATTTGCTTACGGGAGAGAATGTCCTCATCCTTGCACAGAATAGCTCAATATTTTCCTTTGTTGTAGACTGCTAATCAAGTTCTTCCCTGACGTACATAATTGGAATTTCCGAATTTTTTTTTTTTTCATTGATCCAGTCTGTATGTAAAATTACCATTATGTTTTATTTCGTATGCCGATTTCAAAGAGCGCTTGATATTTTTTTAGGAATTAAGGAGAAAATTACGTTATAATAAAAAATTATAAATATATGAACCCGCTTTGATATCGTTCCACAACTATTATCTTTTGGAAGCTAGAAGAATTTATATTAATTACATAAATAGTTTAAGAATATGAGAACAAAGGCACCTATAGTAAAATAGAAGGATACTAGCTCAGATGCGGTAGATATTATTAAGGATCATCAAACCCGACTGTCCGAAAATAACGTAAATGTAACTTATTATGACTAGGACTAATCGAATTACGTATATTCCTCATAACAGTTCTTATCAAAGAAATCGGAGGGTTATTATAAACTGAGTGTCATTTTTACGAATTATTATACTTTTATAGTTTTAAAATATAAAATAAGTACTAAATAAAGAAATAAATATTAACTAAAATAAAGAGAGAAAAGGCTACAGTTAGGCGATGCAAAAAAAAAAAAAAAAAAAAAAAATATATATATATATATATATATATACAAATCAAGTGGATATTAAACCCAGCGTTATTTCAAAACCGAATCTAGAATCTCTGAAAGTTTGTAAAATGTTGACCAGAGAGTTTATGGGAATACACTTTTTGGCATTTACGAGTTGCCCTAACGCGGACCATATAGAACACACGATCGCTTGCCCAAACGTCTATCAAAATTCGCCTTTTATCAGGCCATTTTGATAAGGTTGCGCTAGGACAACTCATAAATGCCAGAGAGTGTATTTCCATAAGCTCTCTCTGCTCAACAATTTTACTAAACTTTCATAGATTCTTCATTCCGTTTTGGATTTAATATCCACTTTAATTTTTATAAATAAATATTATTTTTTAATATAATCAATTCATAAAAGTTTAAATGCATGTATATTTGAATTTGGTGAACTATGAAAGAAAAATTCCTTTATGAACATTTTAGCAAAAGCAACAACAAAATAAAGGTTGAGAAAACATTGCCAATTTAAACGAGAGTTTACGTACACATCTTAACTCGTAGAGTTAAGGTGTGTATATATATCACAGAGGTGTATGTAAACTGTGATATATATTTTTTCTCTGTCATTGTGATGTTTATTGTTTCTCATACACACCTTAACTCTACAAGATAAGGTGTGTATGTGAGACAAAATATATATCACAGTGACAAAAGTGAAAAATAAACCCTGTCAAAATAAACAATAAATTTAAATAAAAACGCTCATATATCATATATTTTATATCATCTACAAGTAAGCAATACACATTTCTTGGATGTTGAGTGATTTTCCAAATTTGTGTATATTCATCATCAGAAGTTTGTAGCGGTGGATAGACAGAAACGTTTTGTACCATGAAATTTTTACCTTCCTATTTTAGAGACAAATTAAAAACGATTGCACGGAAACAGTTACTTCACCGCAGCTTCCTAATATTTTAGGTAATAATCCTTTGAACCACAGACTTTACAAAAAATATCACTGAACATCGAAGTAAGGAAGAGATATAATAAAAATATTTTTATTCCAAGTTCAGAACGTGTAACAAACCTTAATGATTTTATCGTCCGTTTAAACACAATTTCATCAGGAATCTGTTTTCACTGGTAAAATATGAAAGAAAATCATTCCAATTCTAATATATTTCAAGTTTTAACACAGAACAAAGAAATGTACTAAAATACTGCATCAAAAACCAATTAGCTGTCTAAAAAAGCAAAAAACTCCTAATGAAACTCGTGAAGGTGACGCGCAACCTTTTGAAGCTGAATTCGTGACCACAATTCCCTTTGGTTGAAAACAACAGAATTTGAATTTCATTCATTAGTTGCAGTAGATTCATATTATTTTTCTTTCTTTCTTCTTCTAATGAAGGTGAGTTGGCTGTTGGATTTAACTCCACATAAATTAAGCTCATTGCCTCATAACACATGGAAACTGAATTGACCAGAACATAAAATAAGAGCCGTTTCCAAATTTAGAAAGTGGTGAATGCACGGATAATAATATAGCAAACTGTGGCAGCAATATTTTGAATCATAGGAGGTCATGATAACGTGAATCCATTTGTCACTCTCCGGTATACAATGCCACATATGATGAATTAACTTGTATCTCTTTATTAACGGAAAGAATCGCGTACAGTTCAGTTTGAGTTGATGATGAGGACCCTCAATTTTAAAATAGCAGACGAGAGGGTATGGGGAAAAAGAGATTGAATTCATTTGAATATATTGAACTGCTCGTGATTTTTATGTGTCATAAGGCCATGAAATTTAGTGACTAGTAGAAAAGGATCTGAGCATAGATTTTTATCTTTTATTTTTAACAAAAATGTTCTTTATTTCATTAGCAGAGACATGACAGAAAGCGGCCACTCTGCGATGAATATACAATAAGCAAGGAGGTTCTTTTTCTTCAGGCAATAAAAGTATCCTACCATCTTGTTGTGATCTAAGGGCATTCCCACAACTATGGGTATATGCATTAAACCTGAATATACTCTTGTTGCTACAGCATCTCCAACGTCACATACTCATGACTAGTTACTTTAGTTTTGCTGAGAAAGGTTGTAGATTGTTAATAAAAAAGGGTTCGTTCAAAATACGTTTGCGCTCTCAACAAAGGAGAGGAGATTTTGTCAGATCTTAAGTAGCAGTTGTTTGAAGAAATTCGATTTTTTTTAACTTAATAAAGATAAAAGTTCAAAACAAAATATTTTGACGAAAACACAGAGGCAGTATAACAAATCACTTTACGGGACTTCTATTATCTCATAGGGATATATCATTTAAAAATGGTAGGGGATTGGGCGATTAGATTTTTATGTGGTAAGTAGGTTATCATTTAATTTATCTTTCCTCGTTAATCTCCATCACATATTCTTGTAGACGACGACAATATTTCCAGTACGATGTTCATCGCTATTTTTAAAACTTAGGATTGCGATCTACTATCAAGTAAAATTTGTCGAATTCAAAACTCAAACTTCGCACTGGTTCTCATGTATCGCTTCTTGTAAAAAAGTGAAACGAGACTAAATTCTTTTCTCAATTATGTTTTCTACTTTTATATCTTACAAATTTGATAAAATTAATTTTAAAATAAAATAAAATAATAAAATAATTATAAAATAAATTTCAAAAATGTAAATAGTATTTCATAAAATTAAATAAAATATCAAAAAGAAGTTGTTGGGGGAGTAAATGTGTAAAACTCAGGTCAGAAAAGTTTCGAGTACCCTATGGACAGCTGATTTATAGAATGAAATGAAATTGGCTACACAAGCTAAGGGCAACTCACAATAATTTTATTCTTATGTTGCAAGTAAAAGAAGTAATTCCGTGAAATAATACATTTTCTGATTTCATCGGTACCTTTTATGAGAATAAGAGGTTATTGTTCCGAATCCAGACAATTATTCGGTAGAAATATTATCGTTGAAAAATATTCGTCGCATGGGGAATTTTTCATGAGAAAATTCAATAAAAATCTATTGCTAAACAAGGAATATTTTATAAAAGATAGTATGCTTCTTCATAATATATTCCTTCTGTGTTGAAACGAAATTAATGGTTTTAATTCGTTCTTCGATTGGTCTCCTTGTTTCTCTTTATTTCTTAAAATCTTAAATATTTTTTGTTTCCTAATTAGTTGCTACTCTGATGTCATTTTAAAAAACGTTTTACAAAGATGTGATAGGGAGGCTATTGAGAAAGAGCAACAAATTTAAGAATGTTTATTTATTTATTTATTCATTTATATTTTTAACGTTTTTCTATGGGTATGAGTTTTTTTTTTTACTCAACGAATTCCAAATATGATTTGATTTTAATTACAGGCTATTTGTGTGTTTTGGAAGTGACTGAATTTTCCTACGTAATAAAGAGATTTAAAAGGCTATTTTGTTCAGGGATAGTGTAAGACTATATGCATAGTGTTGAGTAATTATATTAAAGAAAATGATGTTGAAGTTACTTAAATCAATTAATGGTGTAAATCGGCCTAAGATAAATTTGCCATCTGCCACTGCTACACTAAACTTCATTTTATTTTACAGTACTACTCTCTGGAATTTAGGTGAAGAAAATAATTCCATGAGGAAAATAATAAAATCTTGTTTATTCTTATTAATAAAGGTATTTTAATACATCAGTGAATGAGACAGAATATTCTTTCATTTTTTATGATATATCAAATTAGTGCATATACATTCCATTATAATGATATATCAAATTAGTGCAAATACATTCCATTATAATATAAAATAATACACTAATTATAATAGAAAATTAGTGTAAATCAATCCATTATATAATACATAATTAATATTGAAATAACATATTGCTTTCTGTATTGAATAAAGCACATTTCTTAATAGAAGATTAACATTATGTATAATTATGAGTTGTTATTATATTCTTTGACATGTTGCAGTAGATGAAGGTGTTGGTTCAACTATTATAGAAGCGATACAATCTAAGCCGTGTGTACATGGACAGCTTCCAATATACAGTTTAGGGCCTCCTGAAATTCCGCCAACGGAGACTATGGATGTGATGCATGGCTCACCTTCACCTGGGTACTTCTGACAGGTTCCAGATGTAGCAGCAGCTGAATAAAGGAAATTCCGATTTTTTTATTTTTATTTGTAATATTTCACTGATAGTTGGATTATTATCTTATATTATCAAAAGAGCAGATATTATCCAAGAAATCATATATTCCAATAAACGCATACCAGTTTTTGTGATTCTTACCTTTATAGTTATTTATTAGTATGGAATTTCCTCCCTTTTTCTCCCCCGTCCCTACTGGGACGAGTTGAGCCCCTTCATGGGAGGTTAAGTATTTTTGGCTGTAGATCCGTGTGTGTTCAGGGGGCCGGTTTGCCTGCTTGTGGGATGAAAAACCCTACTGACCACGGAAAAAACTGATGGCGGAAAAAACCCTACTGACCACGCCAAAGACCGGCTGACTCGGCTATGGATGATCCTCAAATTCCTCACATCTTCGATAGGAATCGAACCTGGGACACTCCTTGCCCAGTCATATCGTTGCGAAACGCCCAGCCACTAGAGTAACCGCGCAGACATTCTTACCTTGAATGATACTTATTTTCCATATAATAAGAATCTCTCAACAAATTTTAGCATATACTTGAAATATCAAGTTTTAGAGAATTCTGTCCATGAATTCTTTCATTGGTTTCGGAATGTGTGTGTGTGTGTGTGTGTGTGTGTGTGTGTGTGTGTGTGTGTGTGTGTGTGTGTGTGTGTGTGTGTGTATGTGTGTGTGTGTGTGTGTGTGTGTGTGTGTGTGTGTGTGTGATGACTGATTAAACACATGAAATATGCATAAAAACTGATTGAAGAAAGTATTAACATATTCTCTTAATAATATCTGTTATTTTGCAAAAAAAATGTCTGAAAGCATCAAAGAAAATAACGGCAATAAACAAATACTTGAATTTGCATATTAAAGAGTAATTATGATGAGAAAACGAATCACGAATTTTATAAAAATCAACAATCATTAAAGATATCCATCATTATTTTGAGAGAATCTTTCCTTTCTATTTTGCAGTTCATGCAATTCTTCAAAGAATTTTAATGTTTTATATTTATTCTTTCTCTTTCTCTCTCTCTCTCTCTCTCTATCTACCTTTCTCTGGCTTTCTCCCTTTCTTTCCTCAAAAGCTAGAAATCGTTCTTTTTATTATAAAAATAAATCATCAACTTTTTAAAAGTTTAATTGCCATTTTCGTTGTTCGTACGATTAGCAGGAATAAACTGTCTTCCTCAACCAATTTGTATATTTTATCACTAGGTATTGTTGTCGGAGTTACTATTAAATTGGCATATACTTTCATCTTCTTAATTTCGCACGTTGTTTTCTAACTTCATTTCATTACTTCACTTCATTCCATTATGAAAGCTCTTATCTCTCTCTCTCTCTCTCTCTCTCTCTCTCTCTATTACGTTCTTCTCAGTTCTTTGTATTCTGCCTTCTTTAAGCTATATCATGTATTTTCATTCTTTTATAAATATTTGGTCATTTCCAATATAAAATCAAAATATGACGAAATTAGTTAAAACACATAATTTTTATCTTGTAATAAAACAATTTTTGTTTATTTACATCTATTTCAACAATCTTTTTTTTTTTCTTGTTATTGAACTACATGACTTAATGGATAAAATATATTTAAGAAAGAAAGGAAAGGAGACCTCAGTTAAGAAAACTAGTTACCTGTTGTGACAACGCAGCACTGGTTCGTTTCGCAAGGACTGTTATTAGTACAGGTCTGTCCAGTCACAGAAGTTTCCTTAAATGCGAAATAAAGAATATCGCATTGTAAATATATGATTTAGAATATATTCAATACATCAATGTAAGATATAAATTATAAAGGTTTTCATAATTTATATAGTTATTATAAATTTTGTTTGACGAGAATAATTTGTCATTAAGAAATCCATAACATTATGTAAATTACACAAATATTGTTGATATGCGACATTCTCGTACAACAAACACTTCTTCTCCTGGTAATTCTTTCTGTTTACATATTAGCATTCCTTCTTTGAAAACTGTGAAAATCATACCACATCATATTCGTAAATAAATTCTAATATAAGAGGAAACTCTTTTGAGTTTCCTCTTATTTCACACACATGACTCCTTAATCTCAAACTCTGATGTTACTGTTACCACTTAGTCTTTTACCGAGATGCCTTTGTAACACAATCTACAATATTAAATAATTATGCAAACGACAATGTGTATTTACCGGAGTGGATGTTCAATTCCTTCGAAACAGGCCAACGACGGTATTTCTATTCAAGTTGAAAGAGACAACAGATTAAGACGTATCCTACTCTGAGTGGAAATATATCTTAGTTACCAAATAATTAATCAATTACTGAATGAGTGTTCAAAAGTTCTTCTTTTGAACCTCCATAATAAACAAAAATCCGATATACTTCTACTATCGAATGGGAGCAAACGAGCAAATTTATTGTTTCAGAGAGACATGTTCAAATTTATACACCTAATGGAAACATAGGAAAATTACAACAATCGTAAGTTAGAACACCAACAAAGAACTATCGTTGATTATTCAAATGTCAGTTTATCTGTTTTACATGTTTCTTAAAATTCTACAGAACGTTTTATGATCTAAATATTATTTTTTAAATGCATATCTGCTAGGTCATTTTATGATGTATACACGAATTCATTAATTCATTAATGTTCGAAAAAATACAAATACAAAATTTAGAATATAGATTTTTATTATAAAAATTTAATATATAATGAAATTTTGTTTGTGGCGTGTTTCACTTACCTGTAGAAAAATGACTACAAGAAAAGAGAAATATATCACAGGATTCATACTGCACTTAAATCTTCAAAAGATGTCTGTTAAAGAAAACACAAAACAAAACGAATAACTGTAAATTAGGACAACACTGTTTTCAACTTAAACATTATTATTTGCTTATTTTGAAATTCCCCCCTGTGATAATAATTAAAAATACACTATTATGTATTTTTCCATTTGAATACTCATTTCAAATTAAATACATTCGCTTTTAATTTTTCCTGTCAAAATTTATGGTACATGGAAAATTACGAGCGGTTCTGAATGAAGCTTCTCCACTGTTGGACGAGTGGGGAGCGTTTCCTTTCTCCATATAACAGGCTCCTGGTTCAAATGCCGTTATGAGTTTGGATGTGATGACCCTACTAACTCTATGCGGAATCAGCAACTGAGAACCTACCATTTCTTTTATAAGAAGGCTTAACTCCCAGAAGAACACGAATATGCAAAAGGGAAGTGATCATTAGCGCCCGCAGACTTCATATGTGGGGAAACTATATAACTGTGTGAGAATATATCAAATTATGTTTGATAATTTTATGATTCGGCATGTATAAGAATGACGATGCAATTTTGATTTAAATTGAATTTAATCGGGTTTCAAATTTTTGTTCAAGGTCATCAAATGCACATAGTATATTTATAAATGAACATGAATAGAATGTACTTGGCCTTCAAACAGAGATACTGATATTCCATTCCATCTATTCACTGGGTATCAACAGATGCCGTATGGTTACTCCGATGCTCAGTGATGTGCTAAACCAGGCCTCGCCATGTAGTCCTGTTGTATGCTTTTCTGGACATTTCAATTCTGAAGATCGATCACTCCAACAAACCATCCATACTGATATCGAGGAAGTTTTTTATATATCACTGAATATCATACAGGAATAGTCGCCCTATTCTGAATAACGCGTATGCATGCTAAGCATCAGAAATTCTATAAATCCTCGTGTAAAGGAAAAAGAAGTATTTACACAGTATAACGTATATTTCTAGAATGTGTGTTTTTACAACTCACGACCCTCTGGTGATGAGTGAGTTTCTCCAATTCTCTGCAACAACTGACCTAGCCATTTTTCTTAAATATGACATGGCTTCAAAAATTGTTGAAAAATTACCTTGCTATCTAGAAAGCGAAGAATATTTATCAGAAACCTACCACACTGCCTAAAAATCATTATACGTAACTTCTTACAGTTATCAATAAAAAGTCAACATTTCTAAAAATAATTATTTTAGCCATTTAATCGTTGTGCAGGTCATTAGAATAATGTGATACATCGGAATTCAAAGTTTCGAACAACGTTAGCCTTTATCTAGTTTTCGAGATACTAAAAATTCAAAATAATAAATCTTAAACTATGCATAGACCTTTTCCTTCTAACTCACAAAAAAACCCAATATAATTCATTTGACCAGTGTAATTCATTCAGTTCCTGAATAAAAAATTGTAAATCACTCATACTTTAGCAGCAATCGTTGAAATTGGAAAAAAAAAATTCATAAAACATTGGAGAGAACTCACCAGCCGTTTAGCGAATGCCAATGATTTCGATGCTTCGTGATAGAGAACTCATAAGTGTCATTGTGAACAGAGAGTATTTTATATGCGTTTAGTGAAAATCAGTTGTGTTACGTTATCAGGCATGAGTAACTATAAAAGCTATTTTTAGTTATTTTGTTCATGCAGACCCTATACGTCACTCATGAGTTTCCAATAGGCAATCAACTGTACGTTTGAAACAGAGTTTGTGGCAGGTGGGTAAGGTTTAAGCAATAGACATCGAGGTGAAAGAGGCACTTGCAGGTATGTCACAGATCTGCACTTTGTATTTTACTTTTTGTTATGCAATATCCTCTGGAAATTCTGATAGAAAGACTCGAACCTTGCGTAGTTTCATGAAAGCATTATTGTACCTTACTTCATTGCAAAACTAGAGCGGTTTCGGATTGCATTACATATACACGTGTCTACAATTTCTGTTCAGAGAAATGACTGGTTTAATACTGTCAGGGATATTAAAGCACATACGTGTAGTGTATTTGACAATAGGACAGTTTGCAGTTTTCATCCTGGAAGAATCGCTCAGATTTCTTCAGTTAAAAAAAGGCCCCTAATAAAAGAAATATTAGACAGAATATTCAACGTTCCTTTCAATGGGAGTGCACTAACCAGTCAGTAACAATAAATCTAGCAGAACATACACACCTGTTAGCAAAGCAATGTAGATAGAGTAGATATTGCTCCTTGTACACAATAAACATATTGTGTACAAGGAGAAAGAAAACTTCAAACAGTAAAGTTAATCCTGTTTTCCTGAAAGCTGGCCATTGTCATTTAGCAATAAAGTCCCACGATTAACCAAAAACATGTTCATGGGATGTTCTTCGTATAGTAAAAATCAATGAATAAACTATGGAATATTTTATTATAATTCATGAAATTTATATTTAAGTGGGTACTGGATGTTGCTTGTGGATTGGGTGGAGGTATATTGAATGCGAACCACACACGAAACATTTTTTCGTGTGTGGTTCGCATTCAAACTTTGTTTCTTGTTTCAAGGTGAAACAAGAAACAAAGAAGCTCACTTACCAAAGAATTCTCCAGAGGATTAATTGGGAAAAGACCGTACCATTTAAACAGAAGTCAAAAAACATACATTTGTCTTTTTCAAATTGTTGTTTGTTGGATACTTTGCAGGTATTTGTTTACCCGAACCACACTAGAATTCGAGGTGAAGTAAGAAACAAAGAAGTTTGCTTACCAGTGAAGTCCGCAGACGTTTGGGAAGAAAATACACGCCTGCATTTGAATGGAACGCAACAAACATAAATTTGTCTCTTTCAAAATCTGGTTGAGATGGGTCATATTTTATTTCAGTTTTTAAATGGTTTGCATAAGGAACAAAGAAGACGTTATTATGGATAAGAACCAATTATTGAAGTTCGATCCTTCATTTGGGCAGTCTCGGCATATCTTTTGAGTAACCAAGATTTTTAATATTTTCGCATTACAAAATACACGTGTGAGCTATAGAGTTGAAATAGCATACATAAAAAGTGGAAATTATTTCATTAGTTAATAGTTTCCAATAGATTACATTATATTCACATAGTAAGTAAGTCACTGAAAGCAAGAAACACGAAGCTTCTTACAGTAAGTAGGGAACGCTAATTTTAAACAGATATTAAACTCAAGGAATACACAATATTTATATAATTGTCTAGGAAAGGTTGTTTAGCGAAAGACACTACAAAGCACTCAGGCAGATGAAAGTACGAGGATACGACAAATTCATTCTGCAGATTTCGCTCCAGAGAAGGCTCACGAGCAGGGTTTATTTGTTTTATGCGCTTAAAGACAAGTAGAATAACATCATCCATGCAAACATCTGTAGAGGAAGCATAAGGCCTAATCACGATCTCCATTTAACAAACCCATGATGAATATCAAAGAGAATGCTGGCTGTCAAATAAGTCCCAAATCTTGATTCTCAGTAATCTCTCTCTCTCTCTCTCTCTCTCTCTCTCTCTCACACACACACACACACACACACACACACACACACACACACACACACACACACACACACACACACACACACACACACACACACACACACACACACACACACACACACACACACACACACACACACACACACACACACACACACACACACACGCAGCTGTTGGATTATTTCAATGTTAGTCATTGTGTAACGATTATGCTGAATTGTTCTCCATTGTTGCAAGAAGAAACAGCTGGCGGGGATATATTGCAATTCTCACACGTGATTCTATAGTGACGTTGGCAATGGAAAGAACCTGCAATTTTTTATTCAAAAGGGAGTACAGTGTATACTCAGGTAAAAAATCGAGTTTCACAACAAATGATAACATGAAAGCACGTAAAATAATGAATTAATTTACTTGAGAATAAAAATAATATATATACAAAATATTTAGTTAACTTTATCATGGAAAAATAAATCTCGAAATATCTTATCCTATAGCTAAGATTAGCACAAGAAAAAGAGATCTATTTCTAAACATCTATCCATTTATTTCTTTGATGATTTCTTTGAATTCACGAAACTTTTTTTATTATTAAACATAAAACATACCATGTCTGTCAGTTAAAACTCGATAACAATTTGTGTTTTCGAGTTGAATATTGAATCATTTCAGTTTAAATATCAGTATGCTTCTGAGCTGCAAGGTAATTATCGGTCTTATATGAAAGTTGTAGATATTTTATTCCTTGGGTAACATCCCCCCCCCCCCAAGACAGAAAACCTAACATAGGATATGCGAAGTTCGTAAACATCGCTGACTGTGAGACAACTTAAACTTTCGAACAGATCATTAATGAGAGATCGAGGTAATCAGGATAACCGGAAGTGAGGCCACTGAACTTAACATAAAAGAACGTTATGGGATAGGTTTGATTATTTTTGAAAGTGATGTGCGTTTCTTTAATTGCTGATAACTTTTCACTACAACTTGTAAAATACCTCCACTGATAAGTAATGCAGTATCAAGAACATTCCTCACGGAATTCATAAAAAATAAGGTGAAATTTTATCCCTTATATCTTTTTTTTCTGAGTAATATTATTCAGTGTCAGTCTATTGTTCTTGGTTCAAGAGAACGGTGCAATTTACAGAGAGAAGGTACTATAGATAGTGGTGGTGTTGAGTGGGAGATGGCGTTGTGTGCTGATGGTAGCAATGTAGGTGAGTGTAGTTGCAGGATCAAGCAGTAGCGGCGGGGGGAAAAGTGTGTGCGGTTGAGTAGAATAGAGTATGGTGCCCTCCCTCTATGAGTCCTTGGAATAGTCATGTAATGTTATAGTAATAAAAGAGTCATTACAGCTACCCGTAAATTCTATTTTTTTTTTCAGAGTTAAGTCTAATTTTATACATTTCGAGAAAAAATTAAATAAATTACAAATTCTATACTGACTGAGCTACGGAGGCGATCTAATGTTCAGAGATAAGTTTATTGAGAGATGTTCATGATTTTCCATGATAAGACAAGCTAGCATCAATCGTGAGAGTATCACTTCTGGAGAAGGTCGCAGGGTTATGATTTATTTGAAGAGTTAATAGGTAGCAATGTGTTTACAAATTTTCATGATTTTTGCAAATCGTTCAGAGATGCCTTTAATATATGGCGTAGGAGTCCGATGGGCTTCATGTTGTCTGGATTGTTGTATAGGATAGTTGTTAATTACTTTCTAAGTTATGTTGAATAAAATTCAATTAATAAGGCTGTTTGATAGTTTCCAATTCTCGTTATAGAGATTCATCGGTAAAAGTAATCTTGTGTGGTCTTCATAATAGGGATTTTATGATTTTACAGGTATTTTAGTACAACCTGTAAACATTGGTTTTCGATAGACAGAAATGATCATGGATAGATCTTGTTTACGATGGAAATGTACATCTATAAAGGAAATACTGTTGATGATTCTATTACTAGTGTTGTTTAAACAGACCCAACAGTAAGTGGAGGAATCATGTTTGCCAGTTCACTGGAGCAGTGACCATGGACGTACCTGTAGAAGAGACATGGAAACTTTGCCTATGTGATACTGAAGAGAGCTAGCAAGAGAAGCGTCATCTGCGAGCCGAATTGCTCTTCTCTGAACATCAAGAATTTTTAGGGAGGTTCTCCATGATGCGATGTGATGTTGGGTAGAAAACTCTACTTGAAAATGTCTAGCAATGCAGAATTTGATTGTAATATGAACAACTTTAAACAAGAATTTCGTAAAAATCGTTATCGCTAAATTTCATTTCTTTCATTTTATTATTGAAATGTGATCCATAGAAAATAGAGCTTACAAAACGTAAGGTGCACTAGTGAAGCGCACGGGCAAGTCATTAATGAGAAATAAGGAACATATTGGTATTTTTTTGATTTTTGAGAAATTCAAGTTGTTTTCTTTAAGAAAAGCTATCTAACGAAAGTTGTTTCAAAGTATACAGGTAGATGAAGTGAACTAGTTTACAAAATGTTGGTTTGATATGTTTGAATGTAGACAATAATTGGATGTATACTAGCAGATGATTGTGTGTTTATATGATTAAAGGGAAGTCCAGGAACAACGTTTCTTAGTAGAGATGAACAGCACCTACGAGTATAACTGTAGAATAAGTTGAACATTCCGGCTTTGAGAAAGTTCACTGCATTGCATTAGTGACGTGAGAGCCCAGATAATCGGATTGACTTTGAAATTTTTCGCAGACTTCACAGATAGCCTATGCACACACTCTCTTACTATGAACAATAATTTAACGCCAGACTATTCTGAAATTCAAACCGTGGGTGTGAAAACAGGTAGAGAAAAAATACTCATTAAAAAATGATTTTTTTTTCTTAATAGAACGTGTGAGAATTCCTAGAGAAGAATTATATTTATCAGGAAAAAACGATTAACCGCTCACTGAGAACACAATCAAACACCCATCATAATACGCATATTGCTTTTCCTACAGATGTCCAGCATGGATATTAATCGATAATAACAATTTATTAAAGTATTAAAGTCATGATTTCCTGTTGAGTATTCCTATATAAAAAATTGAAAATTATTAATATTGTAACGGCCAGAAGACAAAATGTACTAACTTGCCGTATCCCTAATACCTCTCATCTTCTGTTCTATTTTGGATTACATTGTAGAGAATTAGGAAATTCACCGAGTAATAAAATTTATAACTCTGATACCTTATTTCAGTACTCTTCATCATATTCTAAGATTATTATAATAATGGATCACGTGATTTGCTTTTTAAATACTTCCACCATTATTTGTAAACAATAATGACCTTCCTTTCTGAATTTTCCAATTTCAAAATAGAACGTTCGAAGCCATCTTTAAAATATCTACTTATGTCTAATAGATGTCTGGCATGGATAAGAAGGCTTTTATTCTCCTCAAAACTCAGACAGTATATAGAGTATTGACTCTGATGTAATATACTGAGACAGTATATTGAGTTTTGGCTTGTTACCGTAAGATTGCAAAAGTTGTCTGTCATACTCTCCACCTTGTATTCAAATAAAAATTATTCGGCCTATTTTGCAATTGCATAAAGTGAAATCTCGCTACAGTAAGTTTTGAACATTCTGTCTAAATGGCCTCGCCAGTGTCCTTAGGAAATACATGAGGTAGCGATTAGTTTAATTTTAAATTACGAACTAAATAACTTTAAAGTGCGTGCATTGTTATGAGGACACAACAGGATGTCATCAATATCCAATTTGAGAAACAAAATTGCTCTCACTTGTGGTGTTGCTGATATGATCAAGTATTATTCTGATTTACATAAATAAATGTTTGTTGTTGGTGGTATCTGTTGCAAATTTTATTTTTTATTTGTTCGGTAAAAATATTATTACTTCAGAAATAATCAGGATTTTTTTTATTTTTATTATTCGAAAATATAGAATAAAACAAAGCATGATTATATTAAGATTGAAGGGCGTACAAATATAGTTTGAATTTCATGTAGAAACGTGCATGGCTATATTACGAAGATTCTATTCAGAAATTCGCAATAATCAACACACCCACAGTCACCAGTCAAAGCTTTCTTGAACCAAGTACATTAGACACTAAATAATATTATTATTCAGAAAGAAGTTTTAATACAATTGAAATGTGGGTCTTTTTGTTGAATTCTTGGATGGATCTTACTAATGATCCATTTCTTTTCAATGCGGACAGTTACGTAAAGCTGAAAGTTTAAAATTTTTAGCGAGTAATTCAAGAACGGAAGAAATGATTTTTCATACTGTCATATGTCGATTTTGTTTCTCCTTCTTTTTTCACCACCTATGCCAATTACATTTTTCAGCTGATTGCAAATAGATATTTACAGTTTATCGTTTTGTTCAATCCAAATATATATCTAAATAAATAAATGAAATATGATTAATTAAAGCTCAAGAATTTTCCATAATTTAAAAAAAATGAGCAAAATTCTGAAAAAGAAGGAAGGAAGGAAGGAAATTAATTCAAATTTAGGAGAATTTAATTGACGCATTTTAATTCTTAAGAATATCAATTCTCCAGTGTAAACACAAATGACATTTTCAATTTTCACTTCAGAGCATTTCTACAACATCAGAAAAAAAAAAATCACCTAACGCCTTTTTATTCCCGTATACGGGAGTAGGCGAGGCCATTTAGCCTTATCTAACTTTTGGAGTTCAATCTCCACTGGTACCAATCAGAGATAGATGGTGGCCCAAGGCTATCACTAATTAAGCGGTATACAGTGAAGAGAGACGGCTCAAATGTGCCGCCATCTCGTGGTCCCTAACCCTAACACAATATATTTAATGTCTGAAATAAAAAAAATATCAGCTAACGTTCTACAACATCAGGAACATCAAATATTAATTCGATCCAGTTAGCAGTGAATCTGCAGAAACCTTTGCTCACTTGTTATTCTGCAGAATGTTTTTTTTTTAATTCATCCTTTTTTTCCATGAAATAATATTAACTTTTAAACTTCTGGTACTCGTTGGTCAATTACAGAGACCTAAAAGTACCCTTGGTCACTTACAGTATTTAATTTAAATGACGCAAATTGAAAATATTTCAAAGAAACTTGCAGAAATTTAAAGCAAGAAGAAGAAGTTAATTCTATACAGGATTTAAATTTTAACAACATAAGTTGCTTAGAAGAGATTTACTTGTAAAGGTGTTAAAACTATAAATTGACACTTCTGTCTTTCTTAACGAAAAGCTCTAAATATCTTTTAAATAATTTTTTTGATATGTTAGGACAGCGTATCAAATCATATTTATAATAAGAAATGTGAGCATCACATTTAATTTGGCTGAATAATTGAATTATTTGTTTTTTCACATTACATTTCACCTAATTTTAACTGATCTTTAAAATTCATCAAAATCAATATTTAAATGAAGTGGATTTCTTGGGTTAACCAATCATTCCGATGATTGTAAAAAAATTGCATGTAGTAATTAAATAAGACATAATCTTTTTTTCCTTCTTTTTTTGAAGTTTTGTTTTGTTTTATTTTGTTTTCTTTCTTCCTTATTAGAAAGATGGCGATATTTATTTATTTTATTTTAATATGTTTACCTATTTGGATTTCTCCGGATCGTCCGGTGAAATGTTTCAAGTGTGTTCTCTTATTTCGTTCTTTTCAAGAAATACAGAAATAAATTTTAATGGTAAATCTCCCATTAAATAATATAACTAAGCGAAGGCATTCCAGCTAAGGTCCACATCTTTTCCAATCTTTGGTCTTTTTCCCCATCTTCGTAGAAAATTTGGCACCGAGAAGTATGATTCTTTCCCTGGATAATCGTGTTGTTAATTTTACATCAAGCAAATATTTGCAGTAGAACTCGTTTCTGATAGAATAAATATGTGTGATAGATTAGAGACACAAAATGGAAGCAGTTGTCTTCAATACTTCTCTCTCTCACTCTCTCTCTTCCTCTTCCTCTCTTTCTTTCTTATTTTCTGCTCTGAAAGCTTTGATTCATTGATAGCTTGCGCTTAAATTCAGAACGGAAGGACACTGACTGCAACTCGATCTTAAAAACGATACTTAGGGGCTAACTCAGCTCCGCCTATCTCCATTGAAACACACAGGCTTTACGTTATTTATTATCACTTATTTTAACTTCTTCAGTTAGGAGAAACATATGAGTAAACACAGTATTTCGATCTCTTATTTCTGTAAAAGGACATTCGATGGGTGCGTTTGTATGTTGGTTGCAGTTCTAAAATGTTTATCATTAGTATTCATTTCAGATTAACATCGTCTAACCAGTTTATGTCTATAATCTTGTAAAAATTTCCTATACTTCTGAACAAAGACATTTTTTATTCATTTGATTGCATTTTGTATTAACAGAATATTTTTAATGTTGTCGGCATGTTTATTAACGGTCTTTACTGACACCGACTCAAACTTCTGTTCCTGTTCAGGTTTCGTTAAAATTCTTCCTTAAAGAGATCTTTTTATTTCAGCTTTGTAAGAAAGATGTGGCACATAATTTTAAGAATAAAATTTTGAAGGAATAGCTTGTACTACTGTCTCTAAGTGACTTATTTTTCTCAATGTTTTTATACCTTGTTCACTAAAAACTGGGTAAACACGGAACAAATTCATATCTCTGTAGGAACCGACTCCGTTCATAAAAAGGAATTATTTAAAAGTTTTTTTTTGTGTGTAAAATCCATCCAAAAAATATTGTGAATATATTTTTCAATATTACCATCGGTGTTGTACAAAGAGGCAATAAACAATAACCCTTGTTCTCAATAGCAAACATATTAGTATTTCAAGTCACTTCACACCTGCAAGAATTTGTTGAAGTAGAATACAGAAATTTAAGTAGTTTACCATCAAGACTGTTAATGTCGACAATGTCAATTAATAGAGAATCCGTTTCCTTAATTCAATCCTTTCACATCTCTTCTCGCAGGAGTCAGCGGTGTAATGGTTTCACTTTGATTGAGGGTATTCATCTCCCACCTAAAGTTAATCACAAACATATTCACCCACTAGGATTTTGAACAGTATTCGATTGTCTAGTGAGAGAGTGTGCGAACCTCTCGGTTAACAGAACTGGTGACATGAAAATTATAATACATGGCATGTGAATCATTTCAGTTTGCTTCGGTGTAACGTGAGTAATCCCCATCCCTGTGCAGAAGACTTAAATCGTTCGATGCTTTATTTTTATGTGCACTACTAATCATGTTCTCCCCTTTCGCCTTTATTCCAACTGCACGTATATAAATAAAAAGTTCCGATTTTTTTTCGTACTAATCCAGTCTGCATCTAAAACTCCATTTTCAATAATAATGAATGCCGATTTCAATGAGTGTTTGATATGCTATTAGGTTATAATAAAATGTTATAAAAATATGAACTCATTATGATATCTTTCTATCTTTTGAAAGCTTGATGCTGTCATAAATAATTTACTCGGGAGAACAAGATACAATCTTCACAAATGAGATTTAAGGGACCTAAAGGCTACAGGCGGCACAGATTATTGCGGATCATCAGACTCGACAGTTCGATTAAAACAGGCATGTACGTAATTTACTGCGATTTTTTGAAGACGTACTGAGGAAGTACACATAATCCAGAGAACCGTTGTTATTAAACAAATCGGTGGGTTATGATAAACTGATTGTCAATTGTTTAAGGATTAATATTCGTTTATAATTTTAAAATATAAAATAATCAATCGTTAATTAAACATTAACAGTTTCTTCATATAACAATTCATTACAGTTTAAATTTGTATATTTGAATGGGCAGAGGAATAAAGCATAAATTCCTTAATAAACGGATTGGTAGTTTAGAAAAGGTTGAGAAAACACTTCCCTGGTTAAAGTATTAAAGGCGTGTAAGTGAGAACAAAATATACATCACAGTGACAAAAGCGAAAAATAAACAATTATTTTAAATAGAATTGTTCATGTATGAAATAGTTTTTATCATGTAAATGTAAAAAAATACACATTTACTGGTTAGAGACGAATTAAAAATGTTTCGATGGAAACGGCTATTTCACCAGCTTGTTAATATTTATTTGTATTATGAGTTGATCCAAAGGCATTAGAAATCTACCACTGGACACGGCAAGGAAAAAACATATTAAAAACATTTTTCTTCCAACTTCCAAAATTTTTATAATTTTAGCGTTCATTTAATCAGAAATTTTAAATAATCAGTTTTCACTTGAATCACTTGAAAACAAAATATTTCAAATAGTAATATATTAAAAATTTAGCACAATACAAAGAGATGTATTAAGATATTGCATGGAGATAGTTAGCTATCTAA
>NW_028328131.1:0-24992 GCF_054136105.1 Typopeltis vanoorti
GTTTTCAACGTATGTAAAGGTAAGCTTTTCACGTCTTCGAATAATTAACAATATTTTTCCAAACAACGGGGAAATGTCCTACTAACTTTCCACAGAAAGTAATCACAAATATCTGCCACTAGCGGGATTCGAGCCCACAACGTCTTGATTTGGGATTGCCAATCTTGATTTGCTTACAAATCGGCCTATCAGGGTGTTACGAAATATCAAGACATCAGATTACTATCTTTAATCTATACAAACCCTCTCGATAGGCAAAACGAAGTGGTGAGTAACAATATTTGGAAAAGAAAATTTATTAGTAAAGGAAATTATAGATTTCAAGATGCTCAACGGTATTCAAATAATTAAGTACGATAATTAACACTACCACCACCACCGCTGACATTAGACGCAATTTACAGAACTTCAAAGACGCAGAAAATAAACATGTATAGGTCTTCAGAAATGTGTAAACAGAGGCCAGATTATTCATTTAGAAAGTAAAAGAAACATGCCACACCACACCCGACACTAAATTAGAAACTTCTGTTCACCAGTTTTTTCTCAATAGGCAACCGACTACCAATGCAGTCCTCTTCAATTCCCTGCGCATAGTTCAGTGGTGTAGGGGTGGAAAGAGCCTGCATTGATTTCTAATAAACAGGAAGTTCTCTTATTCGGTACCTGCCCTCTCAAACCACTTCGATCTCATTCCTAACAGACTGTGTTAGGACCACAATTATGCCTCTTAGACAAACAAAGCAAGTTATTTTTCCACTGATTGAACACCCAGCATATCTGACCTTTTGAGAAACTAATTATATCTGATGTTTTCAAAAGGCTTATTGTGGGAGCCTTTTATCGAAATCCGAAAGATTCATTGTTTTTTCCCTATTGTGAGCAATTCTATTTTCGATTATTGACCCACGTTATGCTCAAATAATTGCTTACAAGAGATGGTGATAACTGACTAAGCATATACTATATATGTGCTGCGTAAGGGACGTTTACATACATCTGCATAAAAGGTTTTAATATTCAGTGGCGTTAAGTGTATTACTCAGTGATAGAATCATTTGGTTTTCTCACACTGAACCGCGAAGAAACCGAGAAAAAAAGCAATGTAGTCAAAAGTGTAGATTTTTTTTTGTTTTATCACTACCAGGAGGCAATTTTTTCCTACATGATCCATTGCACACAATGCATGTAATATATGCATTGTATATATTACATGTATCTTCCAAGAACGGATTAACATTTAGATATCCAATTTTTTATCAATATTAATATTACATTTATATTTTTAAATCTATATGTACATATTCCGACCTTTACATTTTTATTTATATTTATATATTTATATATTTACACTTATTTATTTTCCGACCTTTACATTCTTATTTATATTTATATTTTTATATATTTACACTTATTTTATTTAGCGTATGGCTCTCACATGAAAAGTTACATTACATTAATTCTTAATATATATGGGCATAGTAATAGGCATATGTACAATAAGAAGACATAATCCAGTCGTAAAAGAGACACTCAAGAATCAAGAATAGGCTACAACTGAATGTCTAGGTTGATTATCCAGTCGACTGCACTTGGTGTAGCATGGATGAAGTCTGACAGGTTTCCACTGTATGCACGTTGGACACATTCTGCTGTAACATGATTAATTGTCTGGCGTGGTGATCCACAGTCGCACCTGAGTGAGGCAATCATGCCCCATTTGTAAAGATGGTCTGCACATCTGCCATGGTTGGTGCGGATTTGGTTAAGGGCAGACCAAGTTTTCCGAGGTAGGTCAAAATCCGAGGTTGATCTGTGTTGGGTCCACTAATTCATGAAAGATCCATGTGGAAGTGTTACACCAGGACTCGTTCCACTTCTCCTCCATGTTGAAACTTGTCTCTGCAAGATTTCTTGTTGTTAAGATTGGAGGGTGCCTTGACTTTAGCCTGTTTATTTCTAGGAGGGCGGGATGTCTTCGTGGGTTGGAAGATTTTGGATTTCCATGATTTTGCTATATTCATGTAGAAGAAAGTTGGATCTGCGGATGTGTGGAGGCGAGATATTGCTTAGCACTGGGAGCCAGTAGGTTGGGGTTGATTTTACAGTTCCAGAAATAAAGTGCATAGTGCTGTTAAGCTGGGCATCAATCAAATACACATGGACGCTGTTCAGCCATACGGGTGAGCAGTATTCAGCTGCAGAGTAAACGAGGCCAAGAGCAGTGCAGCGAAGCGTTGTTGCTGAGCCACCAAGATATTTCGGGAATCTGTTGTAGTGTTGCAGTTTGTTGTTGAAGTAGACCATGGGTTCTTTGTTAGCCTGGTTATTGTTCAGGCAGAAGCATGAAACTTCTGTTTTGCTAGGATTTGGGCGTAATCTCGATTTGCTGAAGAATTGATCTAGGACTGCAAGGTCGTTTGTTAGTATATCTTCCATTGTAGTAAAATTGGTGTGTCTGGTGGCTAGAGCCATGTCATCAGCATAGCAAAACTTCTTGGAGGATGTGTTAGGCAAATCTGCGATGTATAAGTTAAAAAGGAGGGGAGCCAGAACTGACCCTTGTGGTAATTCAGTGTTCTTTGTTTACTTTTGTTCTCGTCCATACACACTTGGAACAGGCAGTTGCTTAGCATGTTATCGAATAGTTTTGCTATTGTTCTGCATGGGACTGCACGGAGCAACTTGCAGACTGGGCCATGCCTCCAGACTGAATCATAAGCTGCAGTAAGATCTGCAAAAGCTACAGCTGTTTTCAGGCATTGTTGGTAGCCTTTCTCTATATTTGTGTGTGGTGAGTGACAAAACCTGATCACAGCAGCTTCGTTTATGTCTGAATCCGGCCTGTTCCACTGGGATGTGTTCTATTATCTTAGGGGCAATTCTATTAAGGATGAGCTTTTCTAGGAGCTTATAACAGGTGCTAAGCAGGGTGATTGGTCGGTAGTTTTCTGGTTTGTTGTTGTTTTTTCCTGGTTTTTAGATAGGGATAACTTTTGTCCTCTTAAACTCTTTTGGAAGTCTACCAGTCTAGAGGATGTCAGAGAAAAAGCAAGCCAACTACTGCCGAGCTTTTTGGCCTGTCTTCAACAGAAAATCAGGATGAATTCCATCGAAATCTTGAGCCTTGCCTGGTTTCATATCCTTTCGAGCAGTGTTAATATCTTCAAGAGTGAAGGGCCGTGAATATAGAGGGTCTGATGGTCTGTTATTTTTCAAATATGTAAGTTCTCTTTTTATTTGAAGAGTATGTTGTTTGTCCTTGGTGGTATATCCTGGCGTGTTGATAATATGTGAGGGTTTTGGTTAGGAGAAATATCTGATTGTTCCCGGACAGTCAGGGTTCCATTACCTAGTTTTCTTAGAAGGATCCATGCTTTTCGGCTGGAATGCTGAAAATCGAGTCTTTCTACTGTTTCAGTCCATTTCTTCTGTCGGTTAGTGTCAAGGCTGTGAATGAGTTCATCTGCAATTTCAGGATCGCCACACTCTAGATATTCTTGATACAGTTCATTACTATCATCATCCCATCCAGGGATATACTCCTTCCGGAAGCCTATTGGTACGGTTTTCTTACCTACAGCTAAGACAGCTCCCGCGAATCTCTTGTAATTACTGCTTGTTGGAGGGATCCAATGGGCATATTTGTCAAGACAGGCAGCAAATGTATCCCAGTCGGCTTTCTGGAAGTTCCCATGGGGACGTTGGATGGATCTGACAAGGGGTACCTGCAGACCTACCTCTAATATAATTGGTCTATGTTGGCTTCTGGGAAAGTTGGAGAGAACTCTTCTCGATGTACGTAACGGTCGTCCACTGTTGTCTTGAGTGATGAAGCAGAGGTCGGGGTTGTACTCCCTGTTCCAAGCTGCTGACCTGAAGGAATATCTATCTTTTGCATAGAAATGTAGGTGCATGTTGTAAATTTCTGCCCATTCAGTCAAAGTCTCTCCGCATTCATTGTTGGAAGCATATTTCCATAGCGGGTGGTGGCTGTTAAAGTCGCCTATATGCATCGCAGGGTGGTTATGCACTGGTAGAACTTGTGGAGGCCACAAGAGAGCAGGAAGTTTATACACGTTGGTAACGGTTATGTTCCCTGCACGCCGCCGACAATGCTGGTTGTAACGCGGTGGGAATCTTCTAGGGTATTACGTACATAGGTGGCAAGGCCATGTGCATGATAGTAAGTGGCTCCAATGATAATGTAGCCACAGGAATTCGGCCCCTGCGGTGGAGCTGATCCTCATCCTTACAGTGAGTCTCTTGAATAAGAACGTCGACATTGTTGTCATATAAAATCTTTGAGAGATATTCACATTTTGCTCTACATATACCCTCAATGTTAATTTGGCAAATTAGAACTACAGGTCCAATATTCCTAGTTATCTTGCCTTAAGAGAGCTAATTCATGTGTTTGAGTTCATGTGGCCTGTAACCAGGAGATCGAGAAGATAGTCTGGTTGGCAAGTCGCTCTAGCTCTTTAGCGTTATCCAGGGTGCACCACGAGGAGGCGAGCTAGGATTGCACCCCTATATATGCACTATATAATTCATACAATATCAGTAATTTATGTTACATTACAACGACTGCTAGTTGATCTTATTGGAAAATTTAATGAGTTCTGAGTAATACTTTTCGATGCGTCTCTGTTTTAACATAGGCCTCTCCGGAAGTGATGACATGTTGTATTAGGGACCTCCGGGTGGAGTCCAATAGCAGACAGTTGTAAAGTATGTGGTCAACAGTGTCTGTTGGAAGTGTGGACTACAAATGCATGATGGTGATTTCTGGATATGGAACTCTGTGTAAGTAGTGTCTTAGTTTTCCATATTCCGTTAGTAACGTGGTTAGACCTGGAGAAATGGCGTGTTTTTTCAGCGGGAGTGTGCTTCTGATGCTAGGAAGCACACTCTAGGAAATACAGAGACCAGATGGAATGGAAGAAGGTCACTTCAAAAGTGACCTTCTTCCATTCCATCTGGTCTCTGTAATTCCCAGGATGAAAACTTTGGACCTATCCATCTCTTTACTGACAATCTCGCCTTGCAGATGTCCAACCCCACACGTCCGAGGCGGAAGTGGCAAGAAGTAGGGGTTTGATGCGCCGATGCGGTGGCATGATTTTTTTTTTTTTTTTGCTCAGTCCTGCCTTTTTTTTTTTTAAAGAGTTGGATGGTTAGCCAGCAATTTTCAGGGTTGGAGAGAACCCCGAAAGTTGCTGGCTAACGGGGCTCTGGCAAATCGAATTCCATGAAGAGCGTTTGTTCTGATCACAAACTTACTACCGTGTCCGGAGTAGCCGATGCTTCGAGAACTGCAGTCCGGGATCGTGATGAGAAATATGCTACGAGGACTCTCAACAGACTTCAGCTAAACATTTACGGCACCCAAAAAAAGATGGAAGAACTTAAGAAGAACATTTTATACAAAAATAACATCCACATTGCATGCTTTTTTTAAATAACGAAACCTATGGTGCGATCATAATTAAAAGAAACACACGTATTAACCACAGTGAAAATTATTTAATTGTAAATATTTCATCCTAATTATCTTAGGACATCATCAGTACAGTAGTTTTAAACAATAATAGGAATAACATACAGTTAGGGCGTATGATTATAATAGAATCTCATTAAACGTGCTTAACGTGTTACAGAAGTAAAAAAAAAAAAAATATTTAACACAATTTTGTATGACAATTTCCGATACTTTAGGTATAGTAAGAACGTCATTGCGGTTTAAGTTTGGTCTGTGTAGTAGGGCTTCAGAACTTTCTTTGTATAAACGTCCATTTTTATATAAAGATCTATGTAAAAGTTTAGCCTTTTCCCAAGATCCTATGGTTTGGAGTTTCAATACCGTGTTGAGAGAGGGCAGATTTCTGCGGTTTAAAAATACGAATGTGGTCTTGAAGTTCCTAGATGCGTTTCTGAACAGACCTACCTGTCTGTCCAAAGTAAGACAATTTGCATGAGCATGGAATCTCATAAACGCCAGGCAACATCAAAGGTGAGAGTTTGTCCTTGGGAGAAGGAAACAAGTTGTAAATTTGGTTGATAGGTTTGTAAGTAGTGGCAAAATTGTATTTCTTCATAATTTTAGAAAGACGTTCGGAGATACCTTTAACGTAAAATATGGGAATCCTATGGACTTCTTCCTGTCTGGTTTGATGTATGCAGAAGTGACTGATGATTTTTTGAGTTGTTTTGGGATTATATCCATTTAGGATGGCTGTATTTTTGATAACTTCTAATTCCTGGTTTAAAGATTCTTCAGAGTAGCAGAATTTGTGTGCTCTGGAAACTAGTTATTTAATGATGCCAGATTTCTGAGATGGATGATGAGCGGAAGAATTGTGAATGTAGCGACCTGAGAATGTAGGCTTGCGAAAGACAGCCGTGGTGATGGAACCGTCTTATTTTCTTTGGATGTGTAAATCCAAAAAAGAGATACCCTGTGGAGATTATTTTTCTAACGTAAAGTTGATGCGATGATGAAGAAGGTTAATTTTATCTAGAAACAATTGTAATTCATGTTCGGGATGATCCCAGACTGCAAATACGTCATCGACATATCTTAACCAAATTTTTGGTTTGGGTTCAAAAGTGAATATTTTTTCTCAAGGTGTTCTAGAAACAAGTTTGCTAGGTTTGGTGATAAAGGAGATCCCATTGCTATTCCTTCTTCTTGCTTGTAAATTTGACCTTTCCAGGTGAAGTAACCTAATGCAATAACAAACTTGAACAATTCAACTATACTAGACGGAAATTTTGGAGTTAGTAATTCTATTGTTTCTTTATGGAGAATGTTAGTGAAGAGGGAGACAATGTCGAAGCTGATTAACAAGTTAGTTTTTGATAGTTGAATGTCTTTAATTTTTGTGTGAAACTCAGTAGAATTTTTGATTGAAGAGACTGAGTGGCCTATGTGAGGGCGAGAAGGTTAGATAAGAATCTTGATAACTTGTAAGTTGGACAGCTGATACAGTCTACGATAGGTCTAAGTGGAACATTAGTTTTGAGTAGCTTAGGTAAGCCATAAATTCTAGGAGGTCTTGCATGGTATGTCTTAAGTTTTTTGATTATTTCTTCATCTAAGGAGGAAGTTTCATTAAGTAGCTTATTTAATTTTCTGTCTTGCGAAAGAATGTAGGCTTGCGAAAGACATCTGTCTTTTGCAAGCCTACATTCTTTTTTTTTCTGTAGCACATTATGCACGTTTTATGAGATTCTATTGTAATCATGCGCCCTCAGTGTATGTTATTCCTATTATTGTTTAAAACTACTGTATTGATGATGTCCTAAGATACCTAGGATGAAATATTTACAATTAAATAATTTTCACTGTGATGACAGACTGGATCGTTCTGGCGGAGGTCTAGCTATACTCCTAAGGACAAAAACACATAAAATATAAAGAAATCGTATGAACTACAAACAGCAGTATAAATAGTAACAAAGAGGCTCAAGCAGTCAAGATATTTCTACCAAAACGCATTATTACAATAGTCGATGCATATCACCCAGATAACACAGATATAAATACGGATTTATTTCAACAACCAAGCCAAACAACATCGGACAGAAAGGTCCTTTTCAGAGATCTAAATGCCAAAAGCCCAACTTGGGACTCCCCACAACTAGATCGGAAAGGAGCAAAAACAGATGACATAATTGATGATCTAAACCTCGAGATCATAAACAGGCAAAATACATATCTTTCAAAAACAACATGCACAGAATCAGCATTAGACATCACAGCAGTAGATTATGAAACTGCGAGTCGTACCCAGTGAAAAGTACTAAAGAATGCCATCAGTGATCATAGACCCATTATCACAACCATTAATTTGCAGCTACACCAAAAACCACAGACAAAGAGATCTTGGATCTTCAGAAAAGCAAATTGGTCTAACACACAGCTATTAGAAACATATTGCACTGGCATACCTACTAGTAAAGAACTTGATCAGCAACTACTAGAACTAACTAACAACATACAGAAAGCTAGAAAAAATTAAATTCCCAGAGCACTCAGGAAAAACAGTTGGGTTCCATTTTGGAAATATCACAATATCAGTGCTACGATCATTGAAAGAGATATTATAAACGAACAGTTAGAATAATACAGAAGACAGCAGAAAGAAGTTAATAGAATTAACTCAAAACATAGAATATGAAATTTCTAACTGCAAACAAAAAAGTGGGAAGGCTTCTACAATAGACTACACCGAAGAAAAGACTCACAACACTGGAACATCAGATTATTAAACAACGCAACTTCGATACTGGTCACTCTTCAAACACAGTCTCCTCAGGAACCAGTACAGCAGCAACAAATAAACAGATGGCAAATTTACTAGCCAAACATTAATGCAAGCAAGCTGCAATACAACAATGAGGACAAAAAGTGCAGGAAAATTGCAAAACAGCTGCTAATACAATCAAGAACCTATCCTTCTAAAGACATCTTTATTCAGGACCTCACAATGACAGAATTAGAAACAACAATTAATCAAATTGACACTGACAAATCACCAGGAATTGATCTTCTGGACACATGATTAAAAACATGGGGAAAATAGCAAAAACCTGCGTTCTGAAGATATTCAACACCTCTTGGAATGCAGGTAAACTACCAAAATTCTGGAAAACATCAGTCATTATACCCTTACTGAAACCTAAGAAAAACTCTAGTAACTGTAACAGTTACAGACCAATAGCTTTGACTAGCACTCTCTGGAAACAAAATGAAAGAATAATACATACGAGAATTATGAATTAGCTCTTAGAAAATACCAAGGTTAACTTCTACCAAACTGCATACAGGTCTCAACAGAGTACAGATCAATTATTGTATCTTTGCCAATCTAATAATGTTCTCACATTTGGAGTGGGCTCCTAAAAGCTTCCTCAAAATGCTTGACTCAATACAGAGGAGAGCAAATAGACTGATTAATGATCCATCTCGCACCAATTCGTTCCTCCCACTTTCACATTAGACGCTTGGTCTCTGCGACTTGTATATTCTGTAAATATTTCGATGGGAAATGCTCATCTGAAACAGCATCAATAATTCCCCCACTCTGTACTAAACCCATTGGAACACGTACAGCCGCCGCCCCACATCCCTTCACAGTATATCCTGAAACCCACAGAACAAGTTTCTTTTCCTCCTCCTTCCCTGCTACTGCTGTATTGTGGAACAGTCTTCCCTCGATGTATTTCCAAGGAATACAATATACAGGCTTTTAAATCGAATGCCAACAAATTTCTCCTTTCCCATCCCACTAACCAATTAATTAATTTCGGAGTAGTGGTCACGCTTTAAGGTCAAAGTCAGGGTATTTACCCAAAAGTATAGTCACCAGAGGAATTTGAATAAACATTCCCTCCTAAAGAAATCTACAACAACAACAGCCATTACATCATCCGGAATCTGAGGAATACCAATCCCTAGAAGTCACCATACGCACCTAGAGTACTAATAAAAGCACGACGTAAACACATTAACTTCGCAGATGCACCCACAAAGTATTTCTTCTCACTGAAAAAACGCCAACAAAAATGCCCCACTATATCTGCTATAACACGAGATAATAGAAACATCATAGAAAACCATGACCAAATCCTGTAATATACCTTGCAGTACTACAAAACTTTATACCAAGCTAACTCAACATCCATAGACTACTAATATAATTCTCTCCGATGTGAAAAGACTCTCACCAGCAATGCGGTATAAGACAGAACTCCCCATCACGCTACACAATTTGACAACTGCCTGCAGTTCCTTACCTAGAGATAAATCTCCTGGCCTAGACGGCTCACCACTGAATATTACCAGTTCTGGGAACAGCTTGGACCTATCTTCTACAGAGTACATGTCGAAGCCAATACCAATGGCTTCCCATTCAATATCTGTTATCAAGCTTATTCCAAAGAAAGGAAGCGCAACAAAATTAGGAAACTGGCGACCCATCTCCATCATAAACCCCGACTGTAAAATAATATCAAAAGCCATTGCCAACAAAACTTAAACCAGCTCTGAACGAAATAACTGGTAGGCATCAGAGCTATTCCATTCCTGGACGATCTATCTATCTATAAGGGATCTCATAAGCATAGTCAACAGCAACAGTGAAACAATGGGTCTTGTAACACTAGACCAAGAAAAAGCTTTCGACCGCGTTGAACATCCGTACCTATTCAACTGCTTGAAAGCCTGCGGCTTTGGCCCAAGCATCATTCAAACTATTAATAAGTTATATGCTGAAGCACATTTCTGCATGGAAATAAAAAACAGACTCACCATATCTGTACCATACTGCAGAAGTATTAAACAAGGCTGTCCACTTTCCTGTCCGCTTTACACAATTGCCATTGAGCACTTTTTGGATAGAGTAAGCATGCTGCTTAGGACATTCCTTCTTAAACTTTCTTACCAAGCTATAACCTTAACAGCATATGCTGATGATGTTACAGTTATAGCCCGCAAAGAAGAGGATTTCTATAACATACAAACAGCATACCAACAATACCAAGAAGCGTCAAGAGCCAAACTAACTGCATATAAAACCACAGGAATGTGGTGTGGCAAATCGAAAACCCGAACCGATTCTCCAGTGTTTGGTCATTGGTCCGCAGAGGGAAACAAACAGCTGGGTATTTACTTAGGAAACACGCCCTGTTACGCGAATAAGAACTGGGAAACACTTATTAAACGTTTCAAGCAAGAACTAGGAAAGTGGAGAGCAATACGCGCCTTTGCCTCCACGATAGGAAGAACAAAATAGCCACCAATGTCCTTTTGGCATACACTAAAGATTCTCAGGCCCCAGTGAAATTTATCAAATAAATACAGTCAACCATCTATCGATTCATATGGATCAAAACAAACTGGCTTTCCTACTCCAAGCTAAGCACTTCTCTCAAAGGAGGAAGAGAAAACTTGACCTCCATTGACAACACGATTACAATGTTCCGCACTCACTTTCTCTTTAATACCCTACAACAGAAAGTGGCATAAAAATTTCCTACCAATATATTTTCACTTCTACCTCTTTCTCCACAACGTTAAGAATTGCAACAGCGCACGTGCCAGTGAATCTAACAAACTTCTACAACGACACCTTTGGAAGATGGAAGAAGCTAAACCTCCTACATACACTGAAGACAGCATTCCTGCCTGAAATTCTCATGGAACCCATCTTTCACAACACGATGGTAAGAAACCCGATCATTCAGAAAGAGATTTTCTTTCCTCCACAGAGCTGGAGAGGCGTGAAGAACTTGGGTGATATTCTTTCTCCGAACCTCAACTGCCGCTTTCCAAAATCGTTCGAAAATCTGGAATACAAGAATCAGGGTGAGCAGATATACACTATAAAACCCGCTTTTCAAGCTACTATGCCTGATAGCATAACGGAAAAGAGGATCAACCTTCCTGACTCAGAAGATCCAGTCATCATTATCAGAAAGATAGGCGGTGCCTATCTTTCTGATAAAAACTAATAATTCATGGTAGACACTTACACCCAGAAACATTAACAAAATCTACAGCACTCTAATACAACAAGTCGAACCAAAGAGCTTTATTGGAAAATCCTGCATCATCCCACGAAACACTATTTCAACGTGACCATATCGCTCAGGAATATCCGGTATATCAACTTAGAATGCCTAGTCAACACCCAATTAATCCGTTTGTCTCGAGAAACGGCAGTTTTAACCTAGTCTTCATACAGCGGTAATACGCAACTTCTGTCTTTGACATACAAGACCAGACAGCACAACAGCTTCACACAGAGAGAGGCGACTAACCATCTCCTTGCAGTCTTCAAACAAAAGGTGAGAAGTCGGATTCTACATAACACCTTAGATCCACGGAATCAACTCCTGGCTGAGCAGGGTGACTGTCCACTTTCCAACATACACATGACATCATTTCCCCACTCTCAAAGAAAGATGGGATGAAGTATTTTTTATTATTAGTTTCATGTAAATATGTAATAGTGTCCGATAGCAATTGATATGATCTTATACAGTATCATATCAAAATAACTGTTGATGGCATGAAAAAATGTGATTCACCTTACAACTGATATTCCTATGTAACATATACCTCAACTGCAGCGAACCAAAAACCAGTTAATCCAGTACATTGTGATTTTTAAAAAATAACCATTCTACATGGGCCTTTAACGTCTATGACCTACGAAGTACGCTTTGCTTGTGACATCGTAAGTTAGACAGGATAAGGTTGTTGATCTTGATCTTATGCCCATTGCAACTGTGGGTGTGGGTGTGGGTGTGCGTGCTAGCCGATTTCTCTGTTTTAAGAAACGAAGATCCTACCGCCTTCATGTGAGCCGGCTAATCACCCTACATTGAGCTATAGTGGCTCAACACGCACGCACGCACGCACGCACACACACACACACACACACACACACACACACACACACACACACACACACACACACACACACACACACACACACACACACACACACACACACACACACACACACACACACACACACACACATTATTAAACCAACACAGAACAACTTCGCAGCAAAAATATTTATTCAGATACTCATCTAATTTCGTGAAATAAGTTTTTCATATCATCAGGAGATGCAATGAATAATTAAAAAAAAAAAAAATTAAGCTACAAATAGGTAATGATCACAAAATTGTGATTTTTATTAACAAGTTGTTCTATGTGATTTAATAGCGCATTATAATTTCATCACGTATTTATACCACAAAAACTCTTGTACGGAAATCTCGCTTTAATCATTTTTTCAATGGTTGAATACGGTTCAACAGTGAAAGTAGTTAAATATTGTTATGCAATTCTTAATAGTTAACTGCTATTAATTTTCGATAAGTAACGAGTCATCAATTAAAACGAGATTTTTTGAGCAGCCATTATGTTATGGCTGCTCATCAATATTATGTTTATCGATTTTGTTTTTCACTATACCTTTGTGCATTATACGATTTTGGCAAAAGCAATTGATCTTGGGTTATTCATATGATGCGCTTTATATAATTCTTGAAGAGTAATGTAAAATTTAAGAAAATAAAATTCGAACATGAAGAAATAATAATCAATAATAATATCTTTATCATTTTTATTTTAAATCTTTATTTACAATAATAACTCATAAATTAATAAACAAATGAAACTTAAACTATTTGTTGTAGACATATGAATAGCAAATAACATATTGGATATAGAACGTCAGACAATATTATATAAAAAAAAATTAGAAAACAACTGAGATAGTTTAACTACACATAAAAAAAAAATTATATTTCGGTATAACAAAGATTTCTTGCATTAGCTTTTGAAACATCTGCACTCTTTTCACCTATACACAGAAAATAATTCAATAATCTACATTCTTTCCTTATCATCGGCAGAATGGTATCTGTATTGATAAACTTTCCGTGAATATGAAGTAGTTTTAACTTAGGCAATTTTTTTATATAATATGGAATCTTACTGTCCAAACTTACTGGTTCTTCTACTTGGTCAATAGTCAAACACAGTTCATCAAATGGAATGCACATTAGTGTTTTCCAAAACTGCTTGTTAGACAAGAGATTTACTTGAATTTCTACCGTTAAACGCTTCAATGAACCAAATATTTGAAAGTTTTTAATGTCCTTCAAACCTACTTTTGCTTTATTCTCTTTAATGCACAATGTTTGTAGTTTATCTGAACAGATGAATTTTTTTAAGAAATTAAATTCTTTTACATGTGGAAGATTAATTAGACTTAAATATTTTAGAGTTTCGATCACACGGAATTCTTCTAAATTATGCTCTGTACATATAACACTTAGTCGACAATTTTCAACAAAACAACCTCTTATACAAAGATCTTCTACAGGCATATTTGAAATAAGGTTTCCTGATGTGGTTGCTGCACACGAGGGCAGGTGAAGTTTTTTCAGAAATCTTAATTCGCATAACAATTTAGAAATATCAACGGATTCGTTAAAATGAGATTTTACAATATCCATTTCAATAAGATTTTTACAATCCTTGCCAAAATTGATCAAACAATTCTCACTAATTGTTTTCCAATTACTGTCGTATATTTTCAAAATACGCAGATCTCCGCCAATTATAGAAAATTTCTTTATGTCTTCCTCATTTATATCAAAACCAAATAACTCAATCTTGCGAATTTGATTTGGGTCTACATTATTCAACAGTAACTGTTTTATTCCAGAATAATCTTCACAAAGAGATAATTCTCTTATATCTGAAAAATTTTCCATGTTTAGAAGAGATATATCTGTATTATATAGAGATGGGTTCAGATGATTGTTTAGCCAGCAAAACCGCTTCCATTTGATATCATTATTTTTTGACTTGAGAATATTATCTAAAATTTGAAACATGAGATCTTTTCCATTCTTATCCAGAAATTTTTTATTTATAGATTTGTTAGTTGAAACAATCATGAATGAAGACAAATTAGATAGCGTGTAGCTTACAGTAGTCAAAGGGCTTAAAATAAAGTTATTGTGATCAAGGATTTTTATAGTTCTACAATATGTCAACACCATATACAAGGATTCTAGATTAGGAAGATGCGCCAATAATTTTCGGAGAAAGTCAACGTCCTCGAACTGATCAGAAAGTTCCACTGTAAGTTGTCTTAAGGGAAATGTTGTAGTTTCTTTTATAGAGTTAATGTCTTTTAATGGGCTGCACTTCGTGATAGTAAAACAGAGCATCTGGAGATTCTTTAATTCATCTAAAATTTCTATTAAAAAAGATACGTTGATTTTACACTCCAATATACACAATTTTTGTAAATGCTGGCATTTAAAAATACATTCTCTTAAGAAAATTGATTTTATCCAGCCACAATAATTTAAAGATAATTGTTTTATTTTATAAACCATGAATTCTTTAAAAAATGTGCAAATTCTTGAGGGAATAATGGGCCGCATATTATCTATAGTAACATCTGACAAAACAATCTCATTTGAAATTAACTCGTTAAATCTACTATGTACAAGTGTCAGATTAAGAAGATCCTGCAAATAAAGAAATGACAAAATCTTTAAAATTACACTATCTTTTAGCTCTATAAACTGCGTTGGATGATCCATTTTTATAATACTAAATCACATGAAAAAAAAAACAAAGTAAACACATTTATTATATGAGCGTCAGCTCAAATATCATGTTCATCAAGAACATACTTTATATGCTTAGTTAATACATACTTAGTTAACATATATAAGAAGAATTTAACATATAATATGAAATTCTTCAAGTCTCAAAATTCTTCTTCTTTAAGGAGCTGTTCTTTCGGATTAAGATTATGCTGTGGTAAGCACTACAAGCTGCTTACCACATCCTTTATCTTGAACTAAACTTATCTGTCTGCAACATTATTGGAATATTTCTCCTAAAACACATCATTGTTGTCTGATTACCTTATCTGAAAAACAAGAACATTAGAACAAAAGCATAAGATAATAATAATAATAATAATAATAATAATAATAATAATAATAATAATAATAATAATTAGAAATATATACACGTTAGCACAAGAATAATGTTTAATTTGCCAAATATTTCGGTCTGGATATTACAGACCATCTTCAGTGGCTACATAGGAATAGTTTTTAAAAAACAAAGTGGAATACGAACAATTGATCATTCATACATAAAAATGTTTTTTTTTTTTAAATTTACTCTTCTAATACTTAGCGATATAACATCACGCAGCGCGTTCCATGTATGAATGATCAATTGTTCGTATTCCACTTTGTTTTTTAAAAACTATTCCTATGTAGCCACTGAAGATGGTCTGTAATATTCAGACCGAAATATTTGGCAAATTAAAGATTATTCTTGTGCTAACGTGTATATATATCTAATTATTATAACGGTGTCTCCGTGGAATCAAAAGACTCATTGCGGGAAACCCTACATTGACACACTAACTATTTTCACATAATATCTATCATACTTTTAGATGGATTTCGATCCGAGTTTCGTACCCGGCTATAAAAACATAAAGGGATTTACCATCGCCCCTTTCTATTAATCTATCATGCTTCTTAAATTCATTCACAGACGAAGCATTCACAACTACCTCTGGCAACGCATTCTACCCGTTCACACTCCTCCAAGCAAAAAATCTAGTCTAACACCCTTGTTAATCACACCCTTACACAATTTCCTAAAATGGCCCCTAATTCTCTCCCTTTCTGCACTGATCTTAAAAACGTAATCAGTATCAATCCTATGAAACCCCTTTAATAATTTATATGCCAATGTCATATCTCTGCTCGTACACTTATCAGCTAGTTTTTGGTGCCCGCAGATCTTCAATCTATCCTCGTAGGAAACATCCCACAGGCCTCCAACAATCTCTGACTCGCCTCTGAATCCACTCCACCATTTTTTCATCACCAACAAATCCAGGTGACCAGATCTGTGCGCAATAGTCCAAATGAAGTCTTCACTTCCTTATCCCTGCTTGTCAGTGTGTTCTTCAACAACCATGTAATTTGATGTGATGTTTTGGCAACCTTTGCAATATGCCCTTTAAACTTAAGCTCTCTGTCCACAATAACTCCCAAGTCCCATGCCTCGTCAACTTCTTGCAGTTCAGTTCCATTAATATATTAAACAGCATGTGATCTCATCCTCCCGAAGTGCATCACCTTACACTTAGCCACGTTAAACTGATAGCCATTTTACCTTAGCCCATACAGTCAGCCCATTTAAGTCATCCTGCAAGATATCTACATCATCTAAGTTGATTATCGTTCTTCCTAATTTTGCATCATAAGCAAACAAGTGGATATTTCCTTTCAAATTATTTCCAATATCATTAATGTACAAATTAAACAATAGAGGACCAAGCACTGAGCCCTGAGGTCCACCACTAGTCACCTGCTTTCTCCTGGACTCAGCTCCTCCATAAACCACTCTTTCATGTCTATCCACAAGCCACTCTCTAATACAAATCACCAGCTTCATATCCATGCCTATTTGCGCCAATTTATGCAACAGAGTTCCATGTGGAAGCCTATCACATGCCTTTGCAAAGTTCAACAGTGTCACTGAGTAAGGATTTCCTTTATCCAACTCCACAGTTACTTTATTATAGAAAGTAAGCAAGTTACTAAAGCAAGACCTACCCTTCACAAAACCATGTTGTCCCTTATGAAGCATCATATTGCTGTCCACCCAGTCCTCAATTCTAATTTTTACCAATTTCTCCAAAACTGTAACACCACTCCCGATATATTGATTGGTCTCTAATTTGCTACCTCTGTCTTGGAGCCTCCCTTATGCAGTGGAATTATTTTATTGGTACTTCACTTCACCAGACGTTTAAATTAAACAGCCTGGTTAGAGGAGGTACTAATTCTTTTGCACATTATCGTAACACCTGACTCGATATGCCATCTAATCCAATGGCAGTGTTAGCATTAAGGTTCTGTAATATACTAAGCACCTCTATTTCATCTAGCCTTAGACTCTCATTGGTCAATGACACATTCGGTACTGCACTATCACAACCAAGATGGTACACTTTTACAAAACGATCACTAAGCAACTCAACTATTTGAGTTGCTTCTGTAATTTCCTTGCCATCAACACTTTTTTTAAAGTCACCCTTTCCGTGGTTATTCTTCCTTTTACTTGCCACATAGCAAAAGAACTCCTTAAGATTTCTTTTGGACTCATCAACTAGTTTCTTTTCATAATTAGCTTTGGCTTTGCTTACCATACAGGTTACTCTCTTTGCCTGTACCTTGTACTGCTCATGGGAACACTCATCACCTTTTTCTTTATATTTCTGCCAAAACATTTTCTTTATCGGCAACTCGTGCTTAATATTATCATTCACCCATCTTACTCCTACTTAATTTCTCCTTCTGACTCTGGGAATATACAGTCAGATACAACTTTCATTAAATACTCTTTGACAATCTCCCACGCACCATCAACATCTCTCCTCTTCAGATTCTCATGCCATAGCACTGCTGAAAGCTGACTTCTCAGCTTGTCATAATCACAAGCCTTGTAATTCCACATATACTTCTTCTTAAGAGAATATTCAGCACATCTTAAATCTCCCACCGCAAGACCACATGATCGCTTTACCCAAGTGGAGACAGTGTAACTAAATTACTTACTGTTTTCTTCTCCGATGCTATGACCAGATCTAACACTCTTGAATCTCTTGTCCCTTCCATTACATGCTGTCTCAGGTAGTTATCTCTTAGAAACTATATAAACTCCATTTCCTTTGTGACTATTCCTTCTTCCAATCTATGTCTTCAAAGTTAAAATCCCCCATAATAATTACTCGACCTTCACTCATCATGCTAATTTGCCAATACATACCATCAACATTCTCCCTTATACCTTTGGATTATAGCAGCAATCCATTACATATTTTGCCCTGTTGATCTCTATCTCACACCAAACAACCTCAAATGAACTGTCCTATACATACCTGTCATTTTAAGGCACTTCTACACGTTTGGGCTTTAATGCTTCGTCGATCATTAGTAAAACCCCTCCCCCCACCCAATTTGTCCTCTGTGTCCTGCCTGAAAATACTATACCTCTTACATTCTATTTCTATAACTATATCATTCTTAGTTAACTAAGTCTCACTAATTCCTATAATTTTTCGCCAAGTTGTACTAAGTAATGACAAAAACTCTTCACACTTGTTCCGAATACTTCGGGCATTAGTATACATAAACTGCAATACTCCCTTCCTCCCATAATTTCCCAGTGTGTGAATTATCCCACTCTGTAGTGTTAATTTGCTGCGAACAATTAATCCCTAATTTATAGCGATTAATGACCTTAGTACTATTTAAAGCTAATTCAATCACCTGCATCCCTAGCAAATCCCATTTTCCTGTTTTTGAGCATTTACTCTATCCTTTATCAATAAATGTTCTAAATGCCTAGCGCCCAATCCATTTAAGTGCAAACCATCTCTCTTAAAATATTCCTTCCTTTTATCAAGTTACCATAAGGTGCTTTGATCTTATTAAATAAAAATCTCAGGATGAGAAATAGATGTAGAAAGTTTTTTACCTTGGGTATAATATATGTTACAGATGCCAAGCTATTTTAAACCTGGTTTTACTCCATTTCCCCCAAATAAGCAAACAGACAAATAAGTCAAGTTTGCGCCTGCATGTATTGCAAGTCTAGGTAACCAGCAAAGTAGTGCAAGTCTAGGCAACCTGTGGTGAGGGTGGAATAAGCTCTGGACCTAATAAAGGTCGAAACCGGTCTGGGTAGTGGCCCCTTGCCTTTAATGCATAGCATCATACATCTCCTCAAGGAGATGGGCTTTGCATTAAGGGTAAATATTAAGAATAGTGATCAGAGCTTATTCCACCTTTACCACGAGTTGCCTAGACTGGCACTACTTTGCGGGTATATATATATGTGAAAAGTTTTTTACCTTGGGGATAATATATATTAAGGATACCAAGTAATTTTATAAATTTTTTTTTTTACTCCTCCCAAAGTAAGCAAAACAGTTAAGTTTGCGCCTGAACGTAGTTCAAGTCTAAAGGTAGTGCAACACCAGGGAAACTCGTTGTAAAGGTGGGTAAAGCTCTGATCACTATTCTTAGTATTTCCCATAATGTAAAACACATCTCACTAAGAGATGTATACTGTTATACATTATGGGTGGGGGGTCACTATCCAGACCATTCAACCTTATGTATAGGTGAAGCGGGCTCTAAAAATAAGACGATCAAGAATCAAGAAAGATCGCCCAACTCAGCGTTGTTCCACTCGATGACAGGCTCACCTCGTCACCGAGAATAACTTCTCAGCATTGGCTCTACCCATGTCAGGCTCACCTCACCACCAAGCAGTCATAATGTCAGCAGTGGCCCCACTCAGAGACAGGCAAAAACCTACCTCCAAATGGAGCCTCTCAAAGCCAGATCCGCCCCGCACCGGTTTCCACCCTCATTGGGGTCTCATCAGTGAGTAGGTAGACCCTGAAATACCAAGGTTTTTAGTAATATAGAGCCTTATCAACTTTACCTATACAAGCTGCTACAAGGTGCTTTTATTTTGAATAAGAAACTCGGGATGAGATAAAGATGTGAAAAGTTTTTTACCTTGAGGATAATATATATTAAGGATACCAAGTAATTTTATAAACTTGTTTTTTTTTTACTCCTTCTCCCAAGTAAGCAAAACAGTTAAGTTTGCGCTTGAACGTAGTTCAAGTCTAAAGGTAGTGCAACACCAGGGCAACTCGTTGTAAAGGTGGGTAGTGATCAGAGCTTTACCCACCTTTACAACGAGTGAGTGAATAGTGGTTTTTAGCTATGGCGTCTTACAGTATGCATGTTTGCAATATATCACGTTCACCTTTTTTGTTTCTTTCCTATATGACTCACACCCAAGAAATGTAAACCTTTTGTGGAAAGTAAATTTAGAGAGTTGATAGTACAGAACTTGTTACTAAATCATATTTGTAGTTTTTCTCTCTTCTCGTAATAATTTTCCCCCAACTCCGACGTATCAAAATGGAAATTTTTAATTTTTAACATGGATAACATGTTCACATTAATTCCTTCACAAATCGGTTCTTTTGGTGCCTGGGTATTGCTTTGTGCACTGTTTTTTACAATAGCAAGTTTAGAATTTTCAGAAACTTCTACTCTAATGAATATTCTACTAAATTAAAGGAATGCATGTCCTGAAAATAAGGAATTACGCGAGTCTCAATTGCTTTGGACTTTGCTGAATTTGCAGTCCAACCAGAGAGTCTTGAAACAACAAACAGGCGAAGATAATAAAATATAAAAGAGACTCTCTGGTTTTAATTAATATCTATATTGCATTTCATACGGAGCTGGAATATACTTACAAAAAGGCATGTATCTAGCAAGAGCAATGTTGCCATTTAAAATTGTAGTCTGAAACCAACATTTAGACTACAATAATTTCTCCCATTCTAAATTTTAATAGCATTAAATATTTTGCTAAATCTTAAGTTTAATTATTCAATTTTATTATATTCACAGCACAACTTTTTACTTCATATACCTTTGAATCCTGTTACTTAAAATGGTTCAATTTAACTGAAACAGCTCGATTAATAAATTTCGATAAAATTCATCCCTCTAAATAGGTATCATTATATGTTTTTTCATAGATGGACGGTTGAACAAAATGAATCTAGGGGGGAGGGGGCTACATATTTACATTAACGAAATGCACCTTAAAAATGACACAATGTACAATAAAAGGAGATAGTGTTTTTTCACGAAGAAAGTTCTTTGAAATAAATAATAAAACTGCAATAATTAAAGCAATTTGCCCAAGATTTTCGAGCGGAAATGTTTTAGCAAAATAAACTTTAATGAACAGAATAATATAATTTGAAATGGGGAGTTTAAGAAGAATGTCAAAAAATGACATGGACATACATTAAGCCTGCACTTAAAATGGGGGGGGGGGGCAGAAAGAGAGAATTAATGTAAATCATAATACTGAAAAAATAAAATAGAAGAACACAGTTATGAACCATATACAGATATAGTTTATTACAGTAATGTAAAAACACCACAGTGTTTTACTTCCGAAACAGCTTACACCGAAATAATTTAACTTATATAAAACGTTTATTATTACTTGACACCTCCAGGGAGTCCACAGACTCATCAAGGGAGGGCACCTACTCTGCCTCCCACCAACTATAATGAACCACAATTACACAAATTCCAACTGCCCACCACCAGTAATATTTTCACAGACAATCACAAACATCCATGCCTACGGCGGAATTCGAACCCGCAGCCTTTGGGCTGGAGGGCGTATATGCTAACCACTCGGCCAACCAGGCCGGCATTTTCAGCTTAAAAAAAAATTTTTTTAAGAGTGTGAGCCTTCAAATATGACTGCTGCCCTCCTCTCTAGAAGAAGAGAGAAACTGATACTGAGACACGCCAATAATGGAATTTATTAAGAATACTTACAGATTAAAGGATAATTATATAATCCTATCCAAGCATCTAAGGAAATAATATTGAAATATTAGACAATAGCCATCGCTTGTAATATTCTTTATCATCACTTGTGCACACATATGCATACACAGTTTTATGAATACCTATGTTCCTGCTTTGAAAGTTTTATATGGCACAGTATATCTTGTTACATAAAAATGTAAAAGTAGAATACAGTCTAGCTTTGCATCATGAAATCAGTCAATAGAAAACGAAACGACTTTTCTAATTCCTGTTTCATCCTTTTATATCAGAGAAACTTTATTACAGAATTGTTGTAACTATTTATCTTAAGAGTTATATATTTTTTTATATATGTAATTTGGATTTTATTGATTATAGATTTAGAAGATCAAATCATATTTTTAAATGTTTGGTATTATTTTTCATCAGACAGTAATTTAAACATAAATTACTTTTATATATATATATCAAATATGTTTACTTTAGGTAATGTTTTCAAGAAATTATTGAAGTATGGATTATGAATATTTCATAATATTCATAATCCATACTTTATATTCATAATATATTTCATAGCAAAATTATGAATAAAATTCATAATTTTGCTATGAAAGAAATTTGAGCTAACAGGAGTAAATTATTTATTCTGATTTTGCAAAATTGTGCAGTCAGTTTTTGAATTAACATTGCATTATACAAGGTAGCCCAAACTTCTCTTTCTTATTTTATAATTTAATAACTAAATGGCAGGAATACATTCATGTTTGTGATAAAGAACATCATTTGTATTGACACTGCCCCTCCCCCCCCTTGCCTCAAGTTTTGTGATAAGAACCTTGCCAACTGCAGTATTACAAAACAATATGACAAACCCTGCTTTACAGTCCCAAATTTTTATTATTATTATGACACCTCCAGGAAGTCCAAGGACTCATCATGAGAGGGCTTACTGACCCAACTACACCCTTTCTACTACTTGATCCTCCAACTGCAATGACATTACAATTCACATAGAGTTGTGAGTTATAATGGCATTACAACTCATATTCACATATAGTTTTTTACTATAAATTGTGTGTTCTCATGGCTAACTTCCCTGTATGCAGGTTGAAAAACCTGAATTTCCAGGAGGAAAAACTCCTGCTACCTTGGTGTGAGATTGGCTAACTTACCTTCAAGTGGAAAAGCCCATATAAAGATTCCTCTTGTAATAACGAGGTCTTTCCTCTTGCGTTTTCCTCTCATCACAGGTCTTTTTCAATCGAATGGTGCATCCTGTTGTTCTTCCATTTGAACTAAAGCATCTCCATAGTTATGACTGGATTACTGTATGAAATATGTGAAGCTGTCTGCCAGGACAGAAGCAGAAAATCAGAACTGTTTGGTGGGCTCAAAAAGTTGGAGGCAGTTTTGGATAAGAAGAAAGCATGTTGAGAGTTTGTAGCAAATAAGTCAGAATGTGCTCTGAGAGAATGTAGAGAAAATTATAAGCAAGCTATGCTAAACAAAAAGACTTTTGTAAGAATATGGAATGTATCAGGAAGAGGGCAAAATGTTCCAGAAACTATTAGAAAAAAGTAAAAATGAAGGAAAGAGTACTGTAAGAGGGATCAAAGATGATAAAGGTGATATGAAAACTGAAAATAAAAATATTCTATATTTCTGGAGTAATTACATTGAATGATTGCTAAATGAACCAGGCAATGACACTCCAGTCATAGAAGATATTCAGGAAGCATACAATTGGAAGCGCATATCAATTCTTGAAAGTACAAAAAGCCATCAAAACTTAAAATGTGGAAAAGCAGCTGAGTAAATGATATATAAAACATATAAAAACACTTATGTAAACACTTATATATTATTATTATATATAGTTATATACAAGGTGACCCATAATTCTTAGTTTTGATCTTTAACTGCTTCAAAAGTATCAGTTACAAAGTTGCAATATCGTTTGAAAGTATTAGAATTTATTAGAATTTATTAGAAACTATTAGAATTTTTGATGCACGAATATTATTATTTCAATACAATTTTTTTTTTTTTTTTTTTGGCTGGTGTGATTGAAGATGGCAAATGTTGAAGAAAAAGTCAATTGTGTCCTGTGGCTTACTGAACTCAAGTCCATAATAGCAGTAAGAAGAAAATTCTCTGCCCATTATAACAAGGAGACTCTCCACAGAAATTTAATTAATAGCTGGATGAAAAAATTCAAAGAAACTTGATCGATTCATGACAAACCCAGATCAGGGAGGCGTTCATCAAGGGAAGCGAATGTGATCGAAAAACGGAAAGGACATTTGATATGTTCCAAGAAATCAGTGCGACGTGCTGCTGCTTTTACCAAAAACCACAGTGCACAGAATTCTAACCAGACAACTCCATAAACATGCTTACAAAATTCAACTGTTCAAGTGCTACAAGAAGAGGATTTATCATGCCAGGTCGGATTTATGTCAACTGATGAAGACACAAATGGAAAATGACACAGATGTTATTGAAACGTTGACTTTTTCAGTTGAAGCCACATTCCACATACAGTAAGTGGGAAAGCTAATCATGGCAATTGCCGCATTTCTGGGGTACAGAGAAGCCTCAGGAAATGCGGCAACACGAAAGAGACTCATCGAAAGTTAATGTGTTGTGCGCGGTTAGCAGGTGTTGCATTACATTATCAGACTATTATGTTTCGATGAGCCCACTGTCAGAGGTGAATGTTATTTAGCAATGCTTCAGAATTTTTTTATTCCCGAATTAAATAGATTAAATCTTATGAATAAAACCATTTTCCAACAGCATGGTGCACCCTATCACTATGTGACACGATTTTCGAAGTGACAACTTCGAAAATCGCCTAGTTACATGCATCGAACAAGATGGCGGTCATGCTGAGCACTAATAAGAAACAAATCATTGTAGATAAAACTTAATTACATACTCTT
>NW_028328132.1:0-54251 GCF_054136105.1 Typopeltis vanoorti
CTCGAAAGCGCAGCATTAGCGTTACCGCGTTGTTGATAGCAAAGTTGACTAGCAATGCACGTTCTGTGACCCATAGCACCTCAGTCTTATCAGAATGAGGCGAATCCGTTTCGATCTTCCTTATATCCATTAACTCGTAAATGGAATCACAGCCCAGTGGGTTATGCATATATCAAGTGATTCTAGCGCCAATTGTCTGCGTTCAGAACTTTTTATTTTTATTATTTTTTTCTAAATTGCCACGTTCCGGAATGTACTTGCACCAAATCTGGTTGGCTGTCATCCAATACATTTTTCGCTACATGGCTCTGAACACATCCACTTTAATTATGGCCACCCCGTACTATAGCTTTCCAACGTTTCATAGGACTGACAAAGAGTATTGAGACAGTCCGGCTGTCCGTTCTCAATCAGTTTTTCGAATTATTTTAGATTAAAATCCATTTCGTCTATAATTACTTTCTTACTTAAGGTTTTTGTTGAAGTGGATAACTTCATTTCACCTACTCCTAAGACTTGGTTTTATTATTAATTTTTAATAATTTATTAAAGTTTATAATATCATATTCTAGTCTTCTTCAAAGACTCTCCATAAGAATCAATGCACTTGTCCCAACATTTTTCCACTGCTAGAAAGAGTACTGGAATCGTTCGACTGGAATACTGCTTATGGCATCCAGCGACGTTTCTTTCACTTCGTCCCCATCCACGAACCGCTGCCCTTTCATGGTTTTCTCTATCCGTGGGAATAAAAAAAGGTTACATGGAGAGAAAGAACGGGAGAGAAGGGTGGGTAGGGAACAGTAGCGATGTTGTTTTTCGATGTGATGCTTATTTTTTTCTCTATCATAAACGAAGTACCAAGATTATTCTCTGGTCAAAACGTTTGAAAAAAAATTTGTTCATTAAGAATTTACTCCCTCAAATCGCGGAAAACATTGACATGCTTTTTTAATCCTCTGTGAGAAAAGAAGGCATAAATTTAGTAGACACACGTTTCATTTGCAATTTTTCTGTTAAAATTCGCTGGCACGCATATCATGACAAATTAGTCTCTTCGGAAATTGCTCAATGGCCTTTTGATGATCTTCATTGATTGCCTAGCAAACCATTTCGATGTTTTCATCATTTCTGCTTGTCGAAGTTTAAATTTAGTAGACACACGTTTTATTTGCAATTTTTCTGTTAAAATTCGCTGGCAAGCATATCATGACAAATTAGTCTCTTCGGAAACTGCTCAATGGCCTTTTGATGATCTTCATTGATTGCCTAGCAAACCATTTCGATGTTTTCATCATTTCTGCTTGTCGAAGTTTCGCTAGATCGTGCTTGGTCTTCAACTGACATATCCCCATTTTTGAAACGGGAAACTCACTCGTAGACTTACGTTTTACCTAAAGCGAGGTCTTTAAAGGCGCACTGAATCATAGCAATAGATTCAGCTGCAGTTTTGCCCAAAAACAAAATTTCACTAATCGCACACTCTCTGTTCCTTGTGGTCAGTCATTACAAAATCGCTAAACTTGCTTGTAAGTCCTAACAAAAAAGCAGCCAGAACAACCAACCAGTTTCACACAGGATGACACCACTAGCTAGACTGTCGCGGAAAACAGCATACTTACGATGCATGGCTGCCTCATTCCTAATTAGAAAACACACGAGCGATGTTCCAATCTCGGTTATTTTTTGGGTACCCAGAAATAACAATCATGTTAGGTTCACAATCATGTACCCTACCACATGATGGTAAACCTTTATTTTAAACCATTAAGTGGGGGCAAAAAGCAATTAGCTCCTTAGACCAAAAACAGACTGTTCTGCTATTAATATTAACTATGAGGCAACATTGTAAACAAATTGTAGAAATCCAAAGTCTTTATTTTTATGACGTTTTTTTTTTTCCAGTAATTATAAGGATTCTACTTTAGCATGCTGCAAATTGGGAAAGTTGTCAAATATTGTTTGGAATACTACGTTGCTGCTTTTTCAAAAATTTATTAGTGGAAGTATGTTTAAGGGATCCATACAAGGGGTGCAACTGCATATTCGATTATTTCTTGTTTCATGTGTGATCTTATCGATGTTAGACTGCACCTGGATAACGCGTCTAAGAATTCTGTTGTATAATAATATTATGAATTATACGCGTAACGTACATAGTTATGTCCCCAATTAATGATAAATATTCTGTAAGCATATTTCTGAACTCTTAAGAGAGAGTTTCTTAATTTACGAAGAAATAACGAGCGTTTAGTCTGAGTGTTTTGCATGCACTTACTATCCAGTCTCCTTACTCTGTATGAAGCCTTACTTTTTTAAAAAGAAATATTTTAATCGCATTCGTATTTACACCCTCTCTCCAAAAAGAAACCGAACTTTTCGAAAATAGAAGAAACTAATGGCGCCACCTGTCGTATCTTTCCGTTGTCAAAAGCGGAAACCTTCATTAGTGTTGAGTAAATTGTTTATGACATTTGTTTCGTTAGAAGCCGAGTTATAGAGCCAAGAGTGACAGTGTATTTTGACGAATGGTCAGAAAAAGAGTTTCAAACAGAGAGCTGCGATTAACTTTTGTGTTAAACTTGGTAAAAGGTTTACTGAAACGCATCAAATGCTTCAAAAAGCATTAGGTGATGATTGCTTATCACGTACTCAAGTTTACAAGTGGTTTAATCTATTTCAAAGTGGTCGTGTGACGCTTGAGGTTAGTGACTTATATAACAGGTGGCGCCACTAGTTTCTTATATTTTCGAAACGTCCGGTTTCTTTTTGTACAGAGGGTGTAATGCGAAAAGCAGCTGACTAAGAGGACAGCTTTCTTTGACCCCTTTGTGTCAAAGGGGTCAAAGAAAGATTAGTGGGGTCTGATAGGTGTCTGTTGGGAAGGAGGCGTGTGGTGCTGTTGTTGCAGCTTCCTCTAATGAGGGAAAATAATCCACTGCTGACCCAGACTTTCTGCAGGATGTCGAACAGAAAGGAGTGCAGGACGCTGTTGAACCCTCGGTTTAGATCGATGGACAACAATGCCATCGAGTACTTCTTTATGTTAACCAGACGTAGCAGTTCTTGTAAGGATGAGATTAAACTCCATCGATTAGTCAAGAATACCAAACACTTGCGTGCTGTTGATGATGTACTTTTAATCACGACTTTCCATTTGTCATTTATTGCAGGGCGATGATCTTTTAATCCGTCTTCGACAGACTTATTCGTCTCCAGTATTTGATGATGGCTAGATCTCCGCTGTCTTTCGGATTGAAAACGGTATATCATTCCAAAATTCTCGTGGCACATTGCCGGCGTCAAGGAAGTTGTTGTAGACTGCCACTAGAATGGGAAAGAAGAAATCCCAGGCCTTACGATAGACTTCTGTGCCTAGTCTTTCTGGCCCAGGCGCTTTCTTCGTTCGTACTGTTTGAAGGCTGGTGTTCCTTCAGCTACTGTCATTGGTGCATCCAACACTGCCTGGATGTGCGCAGGATCAATATTCCAAAAGGAATAATAATGGGGGGTACTGTTATTTTGATAGAGTTGAGTTTAGTACCCCTAGAAGGCCTTCAGGATGTCTGGTGTTGTGGTGTGTACATGCCTATCTTCAGTGATGATGGTGGTGATAATAGTTCGATCCTTTCGAAAATTGACGTAGCGCTTGTTGTGGAACGCATCCAATTGCCTATCTTCCGAGCGTAGGTGGAATCGGTTCTTCATGTTATTTTCTTTCACCTCTTTCTATTTCTTCATTATTTCGATGTCGACATCAATGTCACGGATGGCATTGTGATAAGAAAAGCCTTGTCCTTGGCTGGCCACGAACCAGCATCTCTCCTTGCAGAGAACACGGAGCTGGGATATTGTGAGGAAGGCACGTTCTTGGACCCATTTGATCCTGTTTTCTTTGATGATGATTTTCAGTTGTTCTCACATGTCCCAATCCCAGCAACTAGTGCTCCTGGTGGAGTACATTTAATGAAGATTGGCCTAGAACAGGGATGGGAAGTTTGATGGTAACTTCCAAAGGCCCTAACCAACATCTGTAGTATTATTGTAAGATGCCCTTGAAACACAAAACAAGTTCTGTATATTTCATCCAATGTAAGAGATGGAACTTAATGAAAACATGTTTTCAATGTTCCTTCAATTTTAGTGAGTCTTATTTAAAAAAAATAGTGTTGCGCCTTATAAATGTTTAAAACTTGACGTCTACATCTGGAATAGTCTGAAGGCTTCCTGCTGTACAGTATTGTAAATATCGAAACTTGCATTTTAGTTTACTAACGCTAGTGATTAACTTACTGCGATTAACTGTGACCATAAAATTTCTTTGTGAAACAAATTCCACAATCAGTGAGCAATGAGAAGTAAAAATTCCAGATTTCAATCACCATCTGTTAAAAAGATGATTTCTTTTTTATTTTAACTGATAATGATTGACATCTTGGATTTTTAACAGCATTGCATGCGTGTTTTCGCTATTGAGAAGATTGTCATGTAAATTAGATTTATAATTATTCTGTTTGTTCTACTGCTTTCTAATCATAAGCACCATCTGCAGTGAGTGCTCTCATTTGCATATTAAATTAGATGTGCATTTATTAGTGTACAGATGATATTCTTTTTAAATGGATATAAATATGATAGGACCTTAATAGTCCCTTGTGGCTTGCCACCAATTCCATTTATTAAGGTATGGAATACGTGTGTACTCGTGCAAGATATTCAATGAATTGAAATGTACGCTATGTATCTGGTTTAGGAATTATCTCTCAGGCAGAATACGTCTAACAAAAGTCGACACATATCATAATCGGGGGATATCTACAAAATGACATATATCATTTTGTAGATAAGTTGTTAATATCGTTTATATAAGTGTTGTATGGAGTGAGTGGCATCTCCAACAAACTCGGCAGCCTCCTCAAACCACACAAAATAAGAGTAACAATCAAACCAATAGAAACTATTCGTAAACTAGTTTGATCTCCAAAAGATAACCATCCCTTCTATAAATATGTTGGTGTTTATAATATTCCAATGCGCATGTGGCTCATGTTACATCGGATAGATTTCAAGAAGCCTATAAATCAGGCAAAAGGAACACATTTGCTACGTAAAAATCAACAGACAGGACATTTCTGGCCTATCGTCTCACTTCTCTACAACTAGCCATGTGATCGAGTGGAACCAAAGCTGTTCACCTTACATAGAGGAAAACTACCATTCAAGAATATTTTCAAAGAAGTAGCCACAGTCGCTCGTTCTACTGTTAACCTTAAGTGAAATCAAAGTTTTATACTCCAAGAGATATGGAAAACCCTAATTAGATCTCCAAAAATTCAAGAAATGAACTTTAACACAAACTACAGGAAGTTCCTTAGCAACAGCTAGATAACCTTGTACACGCGATACGTGTTTCACTCACGTTCGATGCTATTTTATTTGTAATTATTGTTGTCAGTTTTACAGTTACTCATAATTGTGAGATTGTTTTAAGCCTATATGTCAGTTCCCTGAAGATTCCAACAGTTAAAGTGAGGCGAAACTAGTTGGTAGAGTTAATAACTTTTATCAATACTTGATCTGTAAACCAAATATTATTTCACTAATAATAATTATTATTGATAAGTTTGACTGCTGTGTCTTATGAGATAATTTCGACTATTTTCTTAATTATAAATTAAGTTAAATTAAATTAAATACATCACCAGTCAGATTTAAGAGAGGTCGTGTTTTATATTGCTACCCATTTTGTCTCGATAGCATTCATTGTAACGAGTAATGCAAGATATTAACAATACTTTAACTTTAACAGTACTTTAACAGTATTTCGTGTTTAGAGCTTTCTGATGGTTCTCTTTTCATTCAAGAGACGATATGATTTTTTTCCTTCATCAAAAAAATATTGCGTGCGTCTCATTTAACAGATAATTTCGCCTGATATCCATTGGAAAGTAATACACCTTTATTAATACACCTGTAAGCAGAATCCGTGATTTTCTTTAATATTGTGAAGAATCAGCTGGGAAAATCATAATCTGTTCTTATACAGCTGTCTTATATTCAGTGTAATCTTTTGATGACTTCCACGATGAAGATGAAAATATTGTTGATATATTGCATCCTTTTGATCTCTCCTTATGTATCTGAAAATAATCTTGAAAAATAATATATAGAAAAAGTTGTTAACTAAGAAATACTATGTGTAGTAAGCATCTTATTTTTCTATAAGTCAATGATAGTTGAGTTTTCAAATGTAAGAGGCATGACTGTGGTTCTAAGACAGTCTGTCAGGAACAAGATCGCCGTTGTCTGAGAAGGCTTGTACGAACAAACGGAACTAACTTCTTGTGTGTGTGTGTTCAGCAATTGGCCGAAGCACTTATGAAAATTACAAGTTCAGAGTATATGAAGTATTTCAGTCATAGTTTGAGAAAATCGAAAAAGGATCTGGTACCGTTGTTTAACTGTAAACATAAATAAAATAAAATAAAAAATCATGCTTTCTTTTGTGTTATTCTTTTACTTGAAGGAAAGCCTTATATAATCCTCAGTATTTTTTTGGAATTATCTTTTCTGAAATCTTTGTAGTTCATTGAAACTTTTGATTCCAAGTCATTTGAATAACGAATTCCATGGATATCCTGGCGAAAGAAATGCAACTTGATGTCTAAAATGCTATGGATACTGGGTTTGAATCCTATCTAAGATCGTGGTAGTTTTTTCTCTTGGGGGGACGAAAGAATCATCACAGGTTTTTATTTTATTTATTGCTACCACAGAACTATACTGTAAGTTAGTCAATCTTTTCTGAATGGGTTCTCTATAAAAAAACACAAATTACGAAAATGGTGTTTCGTGGATATAATAATTAGTTAGACAAAATAGGTAGAAAGTTTGTTGAATGAGAAGTGTAGCCATAATGCATATTCCTACAGACTGATGATATATTTCTTCTGTTTATATGTAGTAATCGGCAAGTATGCGAAATTCACTGGTGGGGAACTTAAGAAATACCACTTTCGAAGAGTCTCTTCAGCGGAAAGAAATCAATGAATCTTCATGGGTTCTTAAAACCGGGCTTACCTGATCGAGTCACCATTAGCGGTGTTAACAATGTGATATGATCATAGAACGATTTGACCGATTTTGACGATGTCTTCACCAATAGATAGAGTGTTTTCTAAAGATAGTTTATGTGTATTTTTTAACGATGTTCACCTCCAGAAAATGGACCAATGATTTTTTTCCCTCCCTCCACGGCCCGTTCTGCACTATTTTGTGGCTAGATATTGTTATTTTTTTTTTAAATATTGTGATATTTAGTTCTTTCGCTATTGCTATATTGTTTTTCGCTCAACTCCTGCGTCAACGCGTATTGAGACTAAATATACAGAGTGAAATTATTGAAGTTTCTTGGAATAATAATGAACGGTCGGCTTCCTCTTACAGTTGTAATCTATAGCGTAATGGATATAATGCTTTAAATTTGATAGAAGTTGATTCTCACTGGTCTTATTTTCTCGGTGATGCAATAATTTCAAACTCACCGCTCCTTCATCTTTTTGCCTTTCGTTCGCTGTAATGGTGGTTCACTGCAACATACCTGAGCCTCTATCGATATTGTCAACTTAAAGAAATCATTTTTGGAAGATATCTTACACCAAGAACATTCTACTCAGTCTTAGGCTCAATTAATGAAGTATTGTGTAATGTGGCATTACTGAGGCTTGAGTCAATTGGTAAGTCTATAAGTAACACAAGTGTTAAAGATTTCGGTCTTCAAATACCGAACAATCCTTTGCCTGTAGATACCAATTTAATCCTCGAAACATCATACAATTTCAATGAACTTTGGGATTTATTGAGTCGGTAGGAACAATTACTAATTTCAGATCTAGCTGAAGTTTGTTCACAATGTTTTAATAAGCTTTGAAAATCAGTTAGGAAACTGTTTTTCTTGGATGCTTCAGGTGGTTCTGAGAAAACATTTTACTAAATTTGTTATTAGTTAAGTGAGAACCTTCAGTAAAGTCGCTCTGGCTGAGAATATGAATAATGATATATAGATATGTGCAATATATTAAAACTAAGTATTTTGTCGAAATTATTAATGGGACGAATGTACAATATCCCAAAAATATCTGTTGAAGCGGGCAACAGAACACTGGGGGATATCATATCGAACGATCGAAGAATGGGTGGATATAACTTCTTTTATTTGCCTGTCATTTATGACAAACCTTCCCGTCGTATTGCGCGGAAACGGGGCGAACGAAATGAATGCCTGTCTTAAGAAAAATTCTCAACGGCATGATATAGAGAACCAATATACGTGTTCACTTTCATGGAATATTGTTAACAATTGTTAATAGTTAATTACAGCAAACTGACGGAAAAATTATGTTAACACACCTGAATATTGAGAAAATTGTTCGAACTGTTGTGAAGTGTCTTCCCATCTAAAGAGAACATGACAGAAAAGTCACCTTCTTGGTTCAGAAAGAGAGAGCTAACCTCGTACCTCGAAATGATGCCGTGTCAATAATAAACGATTTGGTTCTTAATAGGGTTAATGGATCTATTAGTGTATAAAATCAGTAGGTATTCCTGTGGATGTACGGGTAGTTCTTAAAACAATGTCTTGGAAATTAACTGAATGTATCTACAAAAAGAATACAAGAAGCAAATTCCGTAGGTTGAAATAATCAGTTTCTATGTACATAAATCCACCATCTCACAATGTACCAGAAGAAAACACATCACCATCATATTACTATCAACGCTACTGTGCAGACTATGAACTGAATTAATTACTATTAATTAATCTGTTATGTTAATAATAATATCATAGTATTACATGAATATCATAAGACAGTAATATAATACAATATTATATTATTAACAATCATATTACAGTAAAAATGATTAAATACGTGTACTCTAATGTGATTATTAATAATCACATTACAGTACACGTATTACACATATACAGAATGATTCACACTGCACTGATCTGTATTGTACACACATAAGTACACACCTGTATAATGTAAGGCTAATGCGTGGAAAAAATAAAGAAAAAGAAGCAAAACACACACACACACACACACACACACACAATGAGAGAGAGAGAGAGAGAGAAACGAGGGATTGAAACAGGCCGGTAGTAGCGATAATTTTATATGGTGATTGTTGTAGGCATTACTGGGTCTATTGTTTCCAGATGAGCACAAATTTACCTGTAGTTGTTACCCGGAAACTGTATAGAAGAAGTTGTTGCTCAACATGGTAACAATATCGCCGCTATATCTGTATTGTTATAGCACAACAATACCATGTGTCGTTAGGGTCGTATTGTATAAGCACAGTTCAACGAACAACTGCAGGATCACCTGCAACAGCATTAACTGATCGCCTCCAATATCGTCCTCAATTGTTGGACAAGAAAACCTTAGGACACGTTTTTTTCGCGGTTCAATAGAGAAAATGCTAAGATAGGGGAAAGTTGTTAACTCAGTTAATGGAGGTCCAATACTATGATAGGTAAGTATTAATATTTTGCCTAAGTAACACTTTGTCTCACGAGTACACACATGTTTATGATTAAAGTAAATTATTAAAGTAAAATGATTTCAAGCAATATTCGGTTTCACTACTGATTATTTCAGAATTACTGTATTTCATTTATAAATATATATATATATTTTGTGAAATAATAATAATAATAATAGTAATAAAAATAGGAACATATCAAGTTATGAGAATAAACAATTTTATTTCAAATACTGAGCAAGGGGAATTGTTTTATTTATTTTATTATAGCATTTCTTATATAATTGATTTAGAATTAAATAGATAATAGTTTATTATTTCACTGATTAATCCAGTCTTCAGTCTCCTTCTGACGATGAAGTGTCGGTACCATTAATGACATTACCTACACATTCCTGTAATAATAATAATAATAATAATAATAATAATAATAATAGAAATATTAGTTTAATCTTTTATAAGGCAATACTATTTTAAATACAATGGTTAATACATTATTTCTCTTTATAGCCAAATTAGAAACAAAATTAATTAAATCAGTCTTAAAGTTCTCCTTTGGATTACAAAGAAAACAGAGCTGCTAATTCTTGTTTCGTTTGTGTTGCTCTTCAAAACGAATCTACAATCCGTGAGACTTTTATCATGTTCTGTTTGTTTTATGATCACCGATGGTTCGTGTTAAACAGTAATCTGATTTGAATGTAATATTTGTAGGCTATGCAGGTGATTCAAGTGTAAAAGACAGTTGAAGTGTCGAATGATAAAAGATATTATTCTCTATTATAATTGAGACCTTCCGGATCCTCATTATTAATTATATTTTAGTATTAATTAATTTACTTTTTTAAGAATAGATCTGATAGACATTTATGTAATATTGCAGTATCAACTTGTGTAATATCATCCATCTAAAAAATCAAACAATTTTCGTATCTATAGTAAAACCAATGGAATTTCGTTAGCTTCCTTTGAGTTTCAATAGTATGCTTTCAATACCGGTTTCAACATATCAGTAACGTTAAAGTTCTTTTCTGCCACATGCAGCAGACTGTTAATAACATAAAACAGGCAGATCTTTGGAAAGAACTCAAATAAAGCCTTAAATCGCAATTACTATAACATTATTTTATATTGTAATAGTACTGGTCGTGATTATTGAAGCTTTGGTTGATATTATTCAAAGATCTTCAATAAATTCAGGAGGAATCTGAAACAAGAAGCGTTGATTTTTTTTTGGAGGGGGGGAAACACTTTAAATAGTAAAAATGTTTAGGAATCAAAACAAAAAAATTTCCTTTGCAAATTTATTTCTTCTCAAACTTCTTCAAGTTTTGATTTCATCTTCCATTTTCAGACGTCTGTTGCCCTTTACAATGCAAGGAAAGAAGTCTACGGACAATCCCACTAGCAAGGTGCATTGCTTCATATAACGAGTCTTGTGTTTGTAACCAGTACAGTATGGAGGAATATGATGCTCCCAACTCACTGAAACTGTGTCCGGGTGAAAGGGCTGCGAGAAATGAACTGACGGGGTTTAAACGAGGCGTTGTGATAGAATGCCATGTAGAAGGCCGAACTTTTCGATCTAATTGAAGACAAATTGGAACATCCCAGGGCAAATTATTGCTACCATACTGAGATGGAAGCTCAGACAGTTAACTACACGTGTCACCCACAGTAGATGACCCACCACACTCACCGGACGTGACCTTCGGGTGCTACGGATGTTATAATAATTAACATCCTCCATTCGTCGAGCGAATCTTTAAATGCGGAGTTCCGGGCATCGACTAGAACACGAATATGAAAAAAAAAAAAAACATTCAAAATCAAGACTCACGACATGGGTTTCCATGGTAGGACAATGTGAAAGCTCAAATTTATCCGAAACAATATACAGTGTCGTCTTCAAGGATGCAAATAGCTTTTATAATAGGTTGTGGAGCTTGGAAAGCTGTATTGTGGAGCGTCGAATCACGCTATACCATCCAACGACAGACGGACTGGTGTGGATGTGGTGGATGGCCAAGGAAAACAGAGTGTGTAACACTCAATTATGAAATACCGAGGTGGGAAAGATATAGTAGTATATTCATGTTTGTCTGATTTAGCCTCCGAACTCTGTTTTGTGGTGCCACTATCAACATTGAACTCCCAGAGATATCTGAACATTCTGGACAATGCAATGCTTCCTGTTTTATGGCGTGTCTACGGAACTGGCCATTGGCTCTTTCAGCAAGACAATGCACTGAGTGTCATAAGATTGCTGCTGTAACTGAATCGCCTGTGGACACAGACATCTGTACAATTGACTGGTCTCCACAGAGCCCTGATCTCAACCGTATTGAACATATGTGGATGAAGTGAAGCAGCGGGTGATGTGAAGAATCCACCCTGCAACAGTCCAGGACCTCATTCCAAACATACAGGATGCATAGTCCAAAATTCCCGTCGATGGCAATCTTACACTTATGGAAAATATATGCCACATTAAATTGCCGCAGTCATCTCAGCAAACGGCGCTCGTAGATCTTATAAAGGTGGGGGTTCTCTCATGACTTCTCTACAATCAGTGTATTTTATATATGGATTTCGTTTTAGTGATATCGTATTTTTTGGTAATAAATGTTACATAAAATTCATTACCTGAATTTATTATCATAATAGTAAATTCATTTCATATCATTTCGGTATATATTTCACTTTATTTTAATATATATATATATATATATATATTAAAATAACGTGTATGCGGTGATATCGATGAATCAAAATCTTTTAATTTACCGTAATTAGAATCTGTCTGAAATATAAAAATTCTCTTTGTGGAATTACGTTTTTAGCTAATGCAAATATAAGTTTTCTTTCGAACGGAATATTCTAATTTATTTTCTTTTTTTTTTCTCCCTTTTGTTAACATTCGGTGTGTTCAGTGTGTTAAATTTAAAGCACGTTGCAAGGCTGTTTATTTATTTATTATTTATTAATTTGGAGCTATATCTTAATAAGATTATTTTATCAATTAGATGTTAATTGCTTTCCATTTAAGCGAATATTCCATACTAAAATTCGAACCTGTGCAATGCAATAGTACTGTAGATAGGTCGAGAATTTAATTTTTAGTTTATTAATTTTGTATTGTTTTTTATTTATTTATTTATTTTATAATTCCAAAATGTAATATAATAAATGGAAGTCTCAGGCAAATATATTATTTGAAATCGGTGGAATTTAAAACGAAGAAAGGAAACTGAATGGATGAACAAAATTATCACTTTCTACAGAAAAGGAAACCTTGTGAATTTTGTGGTATTTTAGAAAAGCAGAACTGATATCTGCAGTCTGTTTGGAATGGAAACTGATTCGAATGGTAATATTTCAAGCAGCCATCCTTCCAACTTATTCACTTCAATTGCGGAAAGAAAGTACGTCAGAAGAGTTCGAGTTTCTTGAGTAAAATCCTGTTTATATAACTTGGGGGTGCTTCTTTAGCGTGATTACATTATTAATAATTTTTTGTTATACTTTTTAGTGTCGATGTGAATTTTCAATGTAAATCAAGAGAATAGTTTCACTTCTCGTTGTTTTTTGTATGCTTTGATGAGCATAAAAAACCTAGAAATATTAAATATTTTCAAAACTCGATACTTACTATGCAGTCTAGGAAACATTTTTTGTCACTGTCGCCACAAGAATCCTATATCAGGTATAAAATTCATAGCTGAATCATATAAAATTTATGAAATTATACATATATATATATATATATATTTTCCCAAGTATCAACAAAGAAGTAAGTCAGCTTTGCAGGTCTGCGGCAACTCGAGGTAAAGGTGGAGTAAGCTCTAATCACTTTCCTTAGTATTTTCCACTAATGCAAAGCACTTTCCCTTGCAGAGATGTATGCTGCTATTCATTAAAGGCAAGGGCTACTACCCAGACCTGTTTCGTCCTTCATTGAGGTCTGGTCAGTGGGAGTCAGATCCAAAAATTCCAAGGTTGAAGTAATGTAGAGCTTATATATTTTACCTTAACAAGTTGCCACATGGTGCTATGACCTTATTAAATAAAAATATCAGGATGAGAGAAAGATGCAGAAAGTTTTCTACCTTAAGTATACTATATGTTAAAGATACCAAGCAATTTTATAAGCAATTATATATATATAATTATATATATAAATATATATATATATATAAACTGAATTTTGGTATGAATTTCGAGTTTCCTTTTGAATAACTTATTATGTCAGTTCACGAATGCCAGGAGCATCAGGATGAAGCGGTTGGATTTTTTACCTTGGCGAATACAATGGATGGATCCCGAGGTTGCAGTTATTAGTGGACCTTGACTGTCAGAGGCAGATATACTAAGTGGTATCGCGCAGATGTTGTACACTATTTTTAGAATGGATAGACAAGATAGAAGAAGAGAAGTTGTGCTGCTAATAATATCAGACAGTTCAATTCTGAGTAGGATTTAAAGCTATGATTACAATAATAGTAACAATATATTTCATGTTGCAGTCGGTTTATATACTATATGTTAAAGATACCAAGATAGCGTCTATGAACAGCAATTGCATAGTGAATTCTTTTCAAAGACGTAGCGAATCGGTTGCTGATGGATGATGAAAGAGTAATAATTAATATGGGTGAATTTAATTATCCGAACATTGGTTGGTTAGATCTGATCAAAGGAATGAAACATAATAAATAAAAACATAATATTCGCGAGATTAGTTATTTAAACATGTGGTAGAAAGACTCGATATCAATTTATAGTTATTGCACATTTAAAACAATTATAAAGAATAATAAAATCACAAGTATAAACAACATTAAGCAGCCATGGTTTTCAATAAAGAGGTTATTTGAAACTTCTGAAGTGTTTAATAAAAAGTGAAAACTTACATAAGAATAAGAGATTAAATGAATCGAATTTTTAAAAAAAATCATTCGAATTCAAATTTCTAAAATCAATTACAAATGGAGTGGAGCAAATGAGAATTCTCCAAAAATTAATTCTTTTTGATGCTTTTCGGAAGAGAACATTTCGGTTGATTAACAACTCTTCTCACAGACTGTTTTCACTACTGTCTCACAGGTGATCAGTTTCCGCATTGTGTGTCTTCTACAAATATATCATAGACGAGGTTCAACAGCACTAGCGTTCATTATGACCTTCATTTTTGCGAAATAATGCATAAACATGAGCAACAGCAACAACATTAAGAACTCCCTAAGGATTCCTTGCAGATCGTCAAGAGGAATAAATAGAGGAATAGCTACAGTCAACAAACTGCATTTATTTGCTGTACACATTTCGGGCTTATTTTCTGAGGAAGGGATATAAAATAAAATCTGCATAACTTTTAGTAGCAAAGTAAAAAGTAAAATAAAAATATCAAGAAATAAATATATTTGTTTTTCTTTTGTGTATCATAAAACTTCAATTAAATAATTCACTACTGAGTTAATAGTAATTTACTTATTGGAAGCTTTAATTCAGCAATATTCTTGAAAAAAAATATTGTTCATTCAAACTTGAGCAAGAGTGTAGTCTGTTGTTATCTTATCCATTGAAGGAGAAAAGCTGTTCAGAAAGTTGTCTATACGTATAAACAGAGTCCGCGCAGTTAGCGTAGTGGCTGTGCGCTTCGCAACCATGTGCCTGGAGAAGGAGTGTCCTAGGTTCGAATCTTGTCGGAGATGTGAGAACTTCAGGATTTTCATAAGCCATAACCAAGTTAGCCGGTCTTGGGCGCGGGCAGCAGAGTTTTAACCCAGTTTATCTGGGTTTTTTTCTTCCCGGAAGCAGGCAAACTACTACCTTCAACACACACGAACTACAGTCATGAATATTTCAACAAACTCAGATGACAATGGAGGATGAAATATATATATATATATATATACTTCATTTTATTAAGGCACACCTTGTAAACTCAAAGTGCTATCATGCTCGTCTACAGCAAGCTATTAGAAAGATCCATATCCATGGGAGATGTAGCTCTTCAACCCAAATCTTGGTTAGAGAGATGGTATACTATCTACTCAACCAGTCCGATAACCACATTTTTAATGAGGTAATTCATGATGGTTGTGGAATTCAGACAGTATCTTTATTATTTTCCTATATCAGACGTTATTTCGTAAAAAAGATTTTTTTTTCAACTATGTTTTCCAGGAACAAATACCGTACACAATAAAGGCAATAATCAATCACGGGCAATAATTAAATTTAAATCAATTATGCGCCTTCGGTAGTGGAGAATTATTCACAATGCGCATTTTGTATAAATAGGGCAGCATTTTAGTTAATGGGTGGAATTAACAAATATTGCATCACCTATTTCTGAAGATACATGCTAGGATATTAAGCGAAGTAAAGCTGTGTGCCAGTGTGTAGGAACAAGCTAATTTACATAAGTACAGAAGGTCAAGGAATGTATATTACTACTTTTTGTTAATCATTCTCAGATCTACAAAGGCATCTAGTTCGTTCCTGAATATAGTAGTGGTTGAAGTAATTCACTAATGGAATTGATATGATAAAAGGTATTGGTTAAGAAAACTGCATATCTATAGTAAAATATTCATGACAGTTATATAAATGGAGTGCCTAATGAAAAGAATTAATTAATGTAGGTAGGTCGCATGTGAAGAATTATCCCACAGTCGCATTTCTTAAACTACAGAAACTTTCATTTCACTCGAAAGATGGCAACTGTTATACTTCTCCATTTTTAAACTTAGTAACAGGAAATTTTACATAAATATTGAAAGCAGACGTTATGAAGTTGATTTATATGGAAGATTTGTCCAAGTGTATAATGCAGTTGTCAGTGTATTTGCTCTTCAACCAACATGCTGCGGTTCTAATCCCGTGTTGTTGTTTGTGTTCAAACCCTTAGTCCTCTCAAGGCACAAAAGTTCTGCATATTTTATAAGTTAACAAAAACAAAATTGTTGGTTGGAGCAACATAAATTATATGAAGAGAGTGCGGATGATAATGAGATACGTTACTAAGGGTTTCACAGTTATTTGAAGCACTTACATCATTCTTTCTTTCCTTGACCATAACATTATGTAAATATTGCTATGCTCAATGATTGGTCAGAGCCAAGTAGCGTGGTTTCTTCGAAACCAAATTAATTCACTCCTAGCATGTTTATTATCGAAACTGTAAAGTGTATACGTCTGTAAATGACGTGTATTATATTACCAGAGTGCCTATTTTACGGATATATATATATATCCCGAGTTTGGCGATATACGCATTTCACCTCTGTATGCGACCTGCTGACTCACCTTCAGTTGAGAAGACCTTATAAAGTTTCTTCGTTCCTAGTCAGGTGAGAAAACCGAGTGTGCTCTGGATGCTCATGATGTATTTCATTTGGTAAAAAAAATACTTAAAATAGCATAGTATTGTCAGTATTTTCATTAATGATACGAAGTAAGGATAACGCAAAATCTGGTTTAAGGTATTAAACAAATAAAAAGAAATAAAGTAGAAACTTACCCAAGTCTCACTATCTAACATACAGTCAAAAAACTGAAATCAAAAGAGCGTGTTATATATATATATATATATATATATATATATATATATATATATATATATATATATATATATAAAATTCTATAATATATATATAAAAAATTCTATAGAATTTTATGAAATTGGTATTAATTCTTTTTCCCAAGTAAGCAAACAAGCAGGTAAGTCAAGTTTGCGCCTGAAGTATTTTCAGGACCGAGGCAACGCGTGGTAAAGGTGGACCAAGCTTTGATCACTCCTTGTCTTAATATTTCTCATAATGCAAAGCACATCTCCTTGCGGACATGTATGTTGCTATGTATTATGGGAAAGGTCACTATCCAGACCGGTTTCGACCTTTATTGGGGTCTCGTCAGTGGGAGCCAGACCATGAGATTCCAAGGTTAAAGTAATGCAAACCTTATAAATTTTACGTATAAAAGTTGCCACAAGGTGCTTTGATCTTATTAAAGAAAAAGCTCAGGTTGAGATAAAGATGCAAAAGTTTTTTTACCTTCAGTATACTATACATTAAAGAAACAAAGTGATTTTATAAACTTGGTTTTAATCCTTTTTCCCAATTAAGCATAAAAGTTGACCTCAATTGTGATCGAAACCGGTCTGGGTAATGGCCGTTCCCTTAATGATTAGCATCATATGTCCGCAAGGAGTTGTGATTTGCATTATGGGAAATATTAAGGAATGCGATCAGAGCTTACTCCACCTTTACCACGAATTGCCTCATACCTGAAAATAAACTTGACTTACCTGCTTGTTTGCTTACTTGGGAAAAAGAATTAAAACCAAATGTATGAAATTGTTTGGTATCTTTAACGTATAATATACTCAAGGTAAAAATACACTATATATATATATATATATATATATATGTGTGTGTGTGTGTGTGTGGCGATCAGCTTTTACTCGGTTGTTATACATTTGAAAAAAATAGATTTAATGACTCCAAGACCGAGATAACATATAAAGATTTTAATGATAAATACTACTAGTTTCGGCATATAGCAGCCGTCTTCAGGTATTTATAAAGGAAAGGAATACTAATAAACATTGAATTATTTAAACAAACTGGAAATTACAGGTACAAATTGCCTCACATAATCGATACATAAAAACGTTGTATTTTTCAAGTTGTTCCAACTGGCGTGCCATTGTTTGTTGCAATTGTGCGTGCAAGTTCACGTGAACGCCAATATTGAATAACTGCAGCATGGCTATCTGGGATGTTATAACTTAAATTATTATTTAAGTGGACCGGGTTCAGTAGGATTTCCCTTGATTCTACGATTTTCCTTTCAAACTCATCTTCACAGCGAAAAATATTTTCTGATCTATTCCAGCATACAGAGTGGCTTTGTTGGTCATCATTAGGATTATTTGAAAAAAGAACTTGACTGGATAACGCAGTTGCCTGAGATCGTTTGTATGAGATGTCTCTCTTATGCTCTTCTATGCGTTGTTCAATAGATTTGTAAGTTTGACCAAAGTATGGGATATTGCAATCACACCACAATTTATATACTCCAGGGTACTTAAGGTTGTGATGAGCAGGTTTTGGATGGCTGGTTAGAGAGCGGATTTTTGAAAGTGTGGTGAAGAAGGTCCTGATATTATATTTTTTAAGGACTTTAGCTATTTTCTTAGAGACTGTGCTAATGTATGGAATGGAGATGCTACCTTTAAAATTAATAGTCTCTGTTGTGCACTGCTTAGGAGGGTTCAGAAGAAATTTCTTAATTGTTTTTTCAGAGTATCCATTTTGTTTAAAAATAAGAGTGAGGTGATTCATTTCTTTTTGTAGTTCATCTTGTTCATTTAAGAGAGAACGTGCTCTGTGTCCTAAGGTAGATATAATTCCAAGTTTTTGTGGTGGAAAATGATGAGAAAGATTATGCAGATTACTATTGATATGCGTAGGTTTTCTGTACATAGAGATTTTTAATCTTTCAGAGCATCGTGTAAGCATAACATCCAAAAAAAGTAAAGAGTTATTATTTTCTATATCAGCAGTAAATTTTATATTAGGAAGTTGGATGTTTAGATGACGAAGAAAATCTGTGAGAGCTGTGTGCCCGTGATTCCAAATAATGAATATATCATCAACATATCTTTTCCAAACTTTTGGTTTAAATGAGAAGGAAGCTATGGCTTTCTTTTCAAAGTCTTCAAGGAATATGTTAGCTAGCACTGGGGACAAAGGGTTGCCCATATCAGGACCTTTTTCACCACACTTTCAAAAATCCGCTCTCTAACCAGCAATCCAAAAACCTACTGATCACAACCTTAAGTACCCTGGAGTATATAAATTGTGGTGTGATTGCAATATCCCATACTTTGGTTAAACTAACAAATCTATTGAACAACGCATAGAAGAGCATATGAGAGACATCTCATACAAAAGATCTCATGCAACTGCGTTATCCAGTCATGTTCTTTTTTCAAATAATCCTAATGATGACCAACAAAGCCACTCTGTATGCTGGAATAGATCAGAAAATATTTTTCGCTGTGAAGATGAGTTTGAAAGGAAAATCGTAGAATCAAGGGAAATCCTACTGAACCCGGTCCACTTAAATAATAATTTAAGTTATAACATCCCAGATAGCCATGCTGCAGTTATTCAATATTGGCGTTCACGTGAACTTGCACGCACAATTGCAACAAACAATGGCACGCCAGTTGGAACAACTTGAAAAATACAACGTTTTTATGTATCGATTATGTGAGGCAATTTGTACCTGTAATTTCCAGTTTGTTTAAATAATTCAATGTTTATTAGTATTCCTTTCCTTTATAAATACCTGAAGACGGCTGCTATATGCCGAAACTAGTAGTATTTATCATTAAAATCTTTATATGTTATCTCGGTCTTGGAGTCATTAAATCTATTTTTTTCAAATGTATAACAACCGAGTAAAAGCTGATCGCCACATATATATATATATATATATATATATATATATATAAGGGAAGGGCCACTATATATATATAAGGGAAGGGCCACTATATATATATATATATATATATATGTTGGTTGTTTTTTCACTTGGTTAGACTATAAATTATATATTTAGATTAATCCTTTACCCAAGTGTAAGCAAACCAAGTTTGGCCTGAATTATCTTCAGGACTGAGGAAACTCGTGTCAAAGGTGTATTAACTTCTCATCACTTGCCTTAGTATCCCATAATGCAAAGCACATCTCTTTCCGGATATGTATAATGCTATCTATTATGGGACGGGTCACTATCCAGACCGATGTCGACCTTTATTGAGGTCTCGTCAGTAGGAACCAGACCCAGAGATGATACCAAGGGTGAAGCAATATAGAAGTCATAATTCCATACACGAGTTGCCAAAAGGTCTCACACATTATTAAATTACTCTGGATTAGAGAAACTTCCAACTTCTTTCTCTTTTTAAAACCATTTTTAAAATTGTACAAAAAGAATAAAAACAATAAAAATTATTTCCAAAAATTATCATATATACTTATGTACGTGTACATTATATATAATGAAACACACTCATTAGAAGTTACAAATCCAGTTTTTTTTTTATTTTGGGTATATTATTATTTATTGGGTATATGGGTATATTTGATTTACCAAGTTTTATTTATATAAATTTACTTGGTATTTTGAATATATATATATATATATATATATATATATATATATATATATATATATATATATATATATATATATATATATATATATATATATATATATATATATATATATATATATATATATATATATAGTGGTCTATGAGCTGTGGAAATACAGCAGCCTTTTGCAGCTGCCCGATTTTTAATCCATCTGACTCAAGTACTTTCAAATGCTCTTTCACCTTTTAGGGATGGCCCCTAAAGCACCTATTATTAAGGGAATGACTTTCGTTTTCTTTTGCTAAATTCGTTCAACTTCGACTTGCAACTCGCGATACTTTGCAATATTTTCAGTTTTTTTGTCGTCAATTCAACTATCTCCTACTACTTATATTTCTATAAATTGAAAACCTTTTTTTTCACTTCTTTCAAACACTGTTATATCGTGCGTATTACATTCCAAGATTTTGTCTGTCTAGATTTTGACATCCAGAGTAATTTTGCTTTTTCATTCTGAATCAGTTTTTGGTGAAATTTATGTTGCATCTATTAGTCTTTAGATACAATAAAATACTTTTTACATAAATATCAGTGATTTATCTTAGATACATTATCGTGCCTTTTACGAATGTTTGTGTTTGTCTGTGAAAATACTAGTGGTGCTGGTGGAGGATATGTGGCGTTGGTGTAGATGACGATGGTAGTTGCGGTTCGTTGTAGTAGTTGTTGAAATGCGTAGTGAAGGCAGAGTTGTAGAGTAGGGTTAATCCGTCGATGAGTCATTGGACTCCCTGGAGGTGTCATGTAATAATAACAACAACAACAACAATAATAATAATAATAATAATAATAATAATAATAATAATAATAATAATAATAATAATAATAATATATAAGCTATTACTTCGCCTTCTAAGAATCCAAAGGCAAAGCACTCTTCCTTTGGGAATGGTGTATTGCTATGCATTATGTGAAAGGCCAATAGCCAGTGAGGTTTAGTACTTTCTTGTGGTTTCATTAGTGACAGTAAGACACAAGAAGAGAATTAGTCAATTTCCGTGAAGACAGTAGTGTGAGTGTGTTATATATGAACATTTCAACAGGAAGTAATGAACTCGAATATGATTTAATTGGTTTCACCAATACTTCTCCGCTGATAAAATATATCTGGTTTTATGGTGGCAAATAATTTGATGCGTAGACTATGTAGAAGGAATGGATGGGAATATTTGGATGTGGGCAGTGACTTTGAAGTATGAATCGATTTGTAAAAGGGAGGGCCTACACTTGAATGTGACTTTCATCAGGATTTTTGTAAAATCTAACTGATATTAGATTAACACAGAGAGTCAGAGAAACTAAATTATAATGGTAGGAATGGTCAGAATATGATATCTACGTGAATAAGCCACTAGTGAAGATTAGAGACCTGCTAGTTTTCCAACTGTGTCCTGCAGACTGCAGAGAAGTGTATACATAGAAGATGCAGGGAGGTTATTTTTTATGTACACGAACGCTAGAAGAAATAGAAAGAAAGCGGTGGAGTTTGTTGCTTTGGTCAATATATCGGATCCTCAGATTGTAAGCATTAGTGAGACCCGACTATCAGAATCAGAAATGGTAACTGGAAAACAGTATAAAAGATGCACGAATTTTAGGAAGCACAGATAAGAGAGGAGGGGGGAGAGAGCGTTCTGCTAATGATATTGGATTACTTGAATCCAGTTTGTGTTGAAACCCACGATTGTAGTAATTGTAACAGTATTTCATGTGGAAGTAAGTTTCAAGTCATCTGGCGTGAGGTGGAATCTAAGAAGATCAAATACATAGTGCGGTATTGTCACGCACAATGAATTCATTCTCAAATACAGACGATAGGCTGAAAAAATAGTACGAGGGACTTTACTTATCCAAGCATTGATTGGGTATCTGTAATATCTCGTGGAAACAATGAAACTGAATTTATTTTGCTGTTGCGAGAAAATGTCCTCAAGCAGCATGTGACAGAAGTAACTCGAGATTAAAGATTGTTAGATTTGATCACAGTGTCAGAAGGCATTTCAGTTAAAGGCGTAGGTATTCTGCCTCTGTTTGGTGACAGGGATCATGCGGTACTCATTTGGGAAGTGGCTAAGTTTCTGAATGTTCCATTCAGGAAGGGATAGATGCTGAACTACAAAGCAGGACATTATGAACAACTTAAGAGTTTACTAAGTTGAGTGCAACGGTATCGGTGGCTGGAGGAGAAGCATTTAAAAAATACTTAATGATGAAATATCAGAATGTCTTCCGATAATTCGATGAATAAAAATGTGGGAATCAAATGGATATGTAATCTTATTAAACAAGAGATTTGTACGAAAATGATGATGTGCGAGGAATACCGTGTGCATATGGATGATGTCCGTCAAGAAAGGTATAAGGAGTAGGCCAGAAAAGTTACAATTGTTGTACGGAAAGCAAAGTCTGAATAGAAAACAACTGGCTCTGTAAGAAACCTCAAAATAATTCTAACCATGCTCTGCAAGTAAACAGAAGAAGGAATATCAAACAAAAACATTACTGAATGCAGATACTGTGAGGGTGGCAGATGAAGAAGAGGTTGTTCAAATAATGAGTGCCCATTTTACTAAAAGCTATCAACCTGGTGAATGTAAAATTGAGCATTCGGTTACCTCTAAACTGGAGACAGAAACCTAGGTGTATAAATGGAAGGTATTCGAGCTCTTGTACAAACGGAATAACAATTTAGCAATAAGGAATTACGAGATATCAAGAAAGGATGCTAATTGAGCTTTCAGCTAAAGTGGCCATTCCTTTGACCAGGCTATATAATTTGAGTCTCAGAACAGGGAAGATTCTGCAGGACTGGAAAGAATGTTTTGTAATTGCGACATACAGCTATTTGCTGATGATGCAAAGATAGGAAGGGTAATCAGAAATGTGGCGGATCTCTGCTGCTGAATGATTTGAATAGGCTAGAATTGTGGAAATGTGAAAGTCTATTCAAGGTTATTAAGTATAATGTCATGCAGTTTGACATGATTAGTTATGCAATATTGTATTATATTGGTGGGATTATGCTAGAATAATCTGATTAGACTAGGGATCTCTGATTGTTAGTAGATTTAAAGTTGAAGTTCAGGGACCTTGTAGCAAAGATTGCAAACACAACTCAAAAGATAATTGCAATACTGAAGCGACTTTTCACATGTTAAGTTTAGGATGTCATTTTGGTTCTTTACAAGGCTTTGATAACACCTCACTTTCACTGTTGTGCGCAGATCTGGTCTCCTGGTTTCCATTGGTATTCTGATACAGTGGATAGAGTGCAAAGGCGACTGTTAAAAATTAACGCTGGCTTGTGGAATGCTGATTATGAAGACGGACTGAGGATTTGTAGACTGCAACCTTTAGCAAAGAGGAGAAAATATTAGAAAATGTTCCTCTTGTCGGATACTAGATTTGAATTGACGTCGTCCTTCGTGCGGTCAAGCGCCATGGAGAGCAAACGCCGCTTCAACTGAGCTACATAGACTCTAATTCCTAATTTCTCCATTACAATTTTTTTTAAAAAATTAAATACTATACATAATATTAATTTTATTACAGTAATATAATTGAGCTGATTGTAAGAGGACATCAATCTCTATACCTTTTTTTTCTCCTTTGGCTCTTCGCATAACTTTTTCACCACAAGTAGAGGATCGCTTCCGTCATCGCAAATTAATTTTTGACAGTCGTATCCAACTGTTGCCAACTAATATTGAAGAAAAAAATTCAATTAATTAATTTGTTCATTAGAAATATTAAACGATGTAGCTATTTTTCTCTTCAGTATAATTCAGAAATTTTCAATAATTTTAAAATTTCAGCAACGCATAATTTTAGAACAACCGGAAACAAAACTAAATAACGATAATAACAATAAATAAATATTAATGCAACATTTTTATATGCGTGAGTACAATTAAGCATAGTCAAAATATTCGGAGCATATGATTTCTACAGAGAAATGTGTTAGCTATGAATGATGCATCTTTACAACACCTCATCACAAGTTCATTTTCCATGTCATAAATTCCGTACACACAGGAAAAAATAAAATAAAATAAAAAGAATAACCTACATCCAATTCTGAATATATTCATTTATTATATATTTCAGAGAGAGATTATTATCATTCAAGATATGTATCTTTCATTCGTTCATTTCTCAAGTTATTTATCGATCATTCCAAATAACATAACTGTACTTACCACTGCTAGAATGATCGACACTCGCTCTCATCTTCAGGTGGAATGTGTTCCTTGCCTAAGTGTCAGGCTTTGCTCTTATCAGAATAGAACAAAATCAACTTGGTGCAGAGTTGCCACCGTCAAGACGTAAATGAGATTGGTCTCGGAAAAGAATTCCTCGTGACTCATTTGGTAAACGTATAATGAAAGAAATGGTGGTAAGATAAGACCCATACGTAAGGCTGATCACAACATGGCTACTCCAGGATATAAATGAGGAGGCAGTGCCGATCCCATGAGGGAGTGTGGTGGAGGTATGCCGGAGGATGTTGGGTAAGTGCGGAATCTTTATGTTATGGTTGATCGAAATTTCTAATTTAAGGAACATGTTGCAGAAGTGATTAATATAAATCAAAGGACTGCTGCAATATTAAGAGGAACACTAATCAGCAGAGATAAAATTATTTAGTGATTCCACTTTATATGGCCCTGCACACAAAGCCCACGTGAGGTCTTATCAGGCCTTACGAGGCTTTGTGAAGAGACAAAATGACATCAATATCGTTACTTCGTTTCAGCATTACAATTTTACTCTGAGTTTTATTTGCAATCTTTCCTATATGACCGTTGAACTTCAACTTCCTGTACGCAAAATGGCTAGCCCGATCAATTTCTTCTAGTATAATCCCATCTATGCAAAATAGACACTATGTGACTGGATATCGATTCTGACTGAAGTGCACGATTTTACATTTACTAACATTGTGAGGCAGCCATTTCCAATGCACACAATTTGACATTATTAAAATCAAACTGAAACTCCTGCATATCAGACGCATTCCTTATTACCCTACCTATCTGTTCATCACCAGCAAATAGCTATGTGTAGCATACCACACTAACTGATCCTTGTGATACAAAGTGGTTACCTTAAATTATGCAGACTCACATCCCACATATACCACTTTTTAATATCCGTCAGTCAGCCATCCTTTTATCTAAACTAATATTTTATAATTCAAACCTATATTCTCCAATTCTTAGATGAACAAAGTGCAGATCTCTGTTCTTATCTAGTTTCAAATTTATGCACACATCTTTGCACATGCTTGATTGGTCCGAACCGGATGAACACAAAGTCGAAATTGTTCTGACCTCATTATTATTTCCACAATACCCATTCTCATTATTAACATCGCTCGTACATGCAGATTCTCACCATTTCTCTCATCATCATCATTTAGATTCTCCTGCACTCATACCAAATTTAGTTTTATAAGTCATCGGATACTAAATGCATTCAAGTGTAGTCTTCTCCTCTTATTCAAAGCTAATCTTCCATCAAACTCACTTCACGCACACACACACACACACACACACACACACACACACACACACACACACACACACACACACACACACACACACACACACACACACACACACACACACACACACACACACACACACACACATTGTAAAACTCTATCCGTTCCATTCAATCAGCGTACGCATCGAATAGTTTGGCATCACAACCCTTCCTATTAATTCGTTTTTATGATAAGTAGGTAATATTCTGACAATTTTGACTTTCTCACTCTTCACTCTCGCTTCTTCCAAAACCGTTATGCTCAGTCATACTAAACTTATCGCTAGTTAAATAGCTAGTATATACCAAAATCACTATCTATCTGAATTTTCGTTTCTTTTTTTTTTTCAATTGCATATCTATATTTTTAATTTTTGCTTCAGGAAAATTATACTGAATTTATAACCGCTCATTGATTTCATTTCTTATGAGAGATTCTCCATACTTTTCAATAAACATATTCCGTAAGTAGACATATTACTTAAAATTAAAATAACGGAATTAACTCTCGTAAAATATTATTTATTAGTAGATGTTTTTCCTGAGTATCACAGGCATCTTCAGTACATATAAAAAGCCTAATATATATATATATAGACGTTCCATGAGGAACCAACTTTTGTAAAGAACTCTTGTCTCGTTCCAATGAACTTTACGTCTAGTGTTGATGGCATTATCTGCAAGTCCAGATGATGTCCAAGGTATTGAATATAAGACTGGTGTTCTTCTAGTCGAATGAAAGCAGATCTTCCTGTTTGTCCGATATAAGATAACCCACACGAGCAAGTAATCCAGTACATACCTGAATGACTGAGATGAGGAAGCTCGTCCTTTGGCGAAATGAGAAAAGTGGCGATTTTTCTGAAGGGTCGAAAGGAAACAAAAATACTTAGTAGTTTTAAAACATTTACTTTGCATTCACTGATGTCTGGCACATAAGGGATAGGAATACGCGTTATTTCTTCTGTATTTGAAGAGGAAGATCTATCAAAACTACTCAAAGCTCTCTTTTGATGAAAGAATTCTTATATCCATTAAATAGAAAAGATGAAATAATATATTGCAACTCCTTCTGTAATAGTTACTCTGAAGAACTAAAGGAATGGGCCATATGAACCAGTGTTTTAATAGTTCCTGCCTTTTGACTGGTGATACGATTCAGCATGGATATAATGGCCTGTATGAGTCTCCTTCCTATGCACTGAAAAATGTAGGTTACCATTTCGCTTGCGAATAATTAAAATATTTAAAAAATGCCTACCTGCTTATTTACTTTTGCTTCTACGGTGAGCTGGATCTTTAGATGAAGCGCATTTAATTTAGAGAGAAACTGTTGTAATTCATCAGGAGAGCCATTCGAGATAGCAAAAATGTCACCTACATTGGTACATATAAAAAGGCGATTTGTTTAATTAGCCTTTTTACATAAGAAGATGCCTGTGATAGTCATTCGAACATTCTACTAATAAATAGTATTTTACGTGAGTTAATTCACTTATTATAATTTTAGGAGTCACCATACCAAATGGCACCCATCATTTTTCAGTCAACAGTACTTACCTGACTTTCGTTACACATTACAGTTTGTGACTCCATGCTGTTTCTTATTTTGTAGTTTATTTAAATATTACTCGACTTTCTGTAATTATCCCGTCGGCTGTCTATTAAGCTTTAACTTTGCGATGGAGGTTGAAGTATTTCCAATATCCACCTCAGGAATTTCTATAATCTCCTTAGCGGAGTGAGCCGTCTTGTCGACTTCGATGTTTTCATAGCATTACTTCTTTTTTTCGGTGACATTTTATCTCTGTTTAATATTGCAATATCTTAAATAAAAATATACTATAAAACACAAAATATTCCAAAAGCAGAAAATCTAGACTAATATATCATAATACACCAATTCCATAATCTAAAGAGCACAATAAAACAGATAAAATTCATCAATATTATAAGAGCACTAAATTTAGCCATTCGCAATGTAGCCACGTACCAAAATCATATATTATGAATAGTATATATGAATTATCAAGTTTGTATAATTAATTAAAATAGTATTATTTTATTAATTTGCATGAATTAATTCTGTTTTCTGGAATAAAACAGAAAAACAGCTTAGCTCTGAAAAATTTGTATTCACGGTGAATTTTTATCTGTTTTTGTGTACGAGTACATGTAGTTCCTTTGGAAGAGAATTAATATTTAAAGGTTAGCAAAAGCATTATTATTGTTGTTGTTGTTGTTGTTATATTTGAAATTTAAACATTATTGTTTTTATTATTTTAATGTCACAATGAATTGTAATGGGCAAAAATATAAAGAAATTTCTAAATTACAAATGCAGTAAATTAGAAAAATAAAATGCAAACAATACAGGATATTGTGTGTGTAATAACGTGCAGAGTTTTTGTATTACAAAAGTCATATATTTAGTAAGACATGTCCACTTCTGTTTCTGATTCACATGACAGTCACATGTTCTTGTTGTGTTATATTTCTCTCAAAACTCAATACAAGATATAAGAACCATTTGAAATAACATTCTCACCTGTTTAGGAGTCGTGTCCACACATCTAGATAACTTTGGCATTATTTCGTCATCTAATAGAAAGATAAGAGTAAAAGAATCTTTCAACGTACTATAAAGTGAGCTACAGCAAACTATTTGCAATACGAGCGGGGACTGGAAAGTTATGATAAACACCCAGAACAAAATGATGTTAAAGCAACTCATATAACCAAAAGAATGAGCATATAGTAGCAGAATTAGAAAGGTAATTTAAATTCTATATTCTACGAGGAAGCTTCTGAAATATAGAATTTGCTGTTCGTATTCTAATGCATACAACTCGAACAACTTTCATCATAGCTTCTTCTCATGTGTTTTTGTATTATTCTGATCTGTTTGCATACATTTATTCTTGCCTAAAAGCATTCATTGTAGATCTAGTAGTAGCTTTCCTTTACAATAGGATATCACTAAATGTTGTTAGTAATATTATATTTTAAAGTTTATGTAATCAAAATATTTTCGTATTATTATATTTTGACTTGTATTAGTTATTAATTGCATGGTTTATTTAGTTAGTTCCTACATTATCGCAATATATTCTCTATGATCATATACACACGTAATGAACATTAGCTTGGATTTTTGTTTTCAATAAATGAGTGATCTAAACAATTGCAGGTGTTTTCTGCTTATCAATTAGACCTATTTGTAGATCTAGTGGTAGCTTTCCTTTACAATAGGATCTACTATTTGTATATAGTTCAATCCAATTTTTATCTTTATGCAGAAGACGTTATTTATTTTTTTTATCCTTTAACCAGTCAATATTCAGATCACCTGCAATACTATATTTTCACTTGGATGACAACGAAATATTCCCTTTATTCTTTAACACATATCAACAAACTATTAGAACATGTTAAATGCATTCAGTGTATTTAATATATTTTTGTTACTGAAATTTAAATATTGCGTCTTTTTAATATAATATACTGTCACGTGCTTCTTAATATTTGCACGGAAACATTTCTAACTCTTAAATGTACAACTTGTCTTTATATTATATTTTATATTAATTTATATTAATATTATATTTCTTCTCTTTACCCATAGAAAACTACCCATACTTGACTGCATTATTCATTATTTTTATTATTTTCCTTATAATTTGCGATTTAAACGTGTAGCACATTATACCGAATATTTATATATATATTGTCAATTTAGTGATATCCTACTGTAAAGGACAGCTGCAACTAGATCTACAATGAATGCTTTCAGGCAAGAAAAATAAATGTATGCAAAGAGATCAGAATAATACATATATATATATATATATATATATATATATATATATTGTCAATTTACATCTAAAATTTTAAACGGAATCCAAATAGTGAAAGAGAATGTACACCATGAAATTTACTGTGAAACTTTAGTCAGTGAAGCCATTATTTCAATTTATATCAAATCACTACAAGGTCATAACAGGTGTATTTATTTGATATAATAGTAATTAATAAACGTTTGATAATTTAAGTTGCATAATAGGGTAGGTAATGTATTATAATTTACAAAGTAGTGTTTTTTGAAATGAAATGGAGAGAAAGAAAAATATTTCTCAGTTTAAAGATCTTGTTGTTTAAATAGTCGAAATCGAACAAGTAGATTTCACACTTACTTGTTTAATTTTGATTTAAAAAGTAGGTTGAAAATGGTTCGGTTTTCAGAAATTGCTATTTATCTTTCTGTAAAATGACGTATACCAGCCAGGGAACTAACCCAATATCACATTGTCATTATAGTATTCGTTGCCTAATTCCATGCTCCGTTCTACCTATGTGTACTATAGTTATCCTTCGATGTATATCAAATGTCATAAAAAGTATGCATGTACTGTATTTTTTTATACGTAGCTTATCACAACAGTGATAAGCTACGTATAAAAAGTCTGCTAACTCAAGGCTATTTCAACCTATCAGTTTAAATTCATGTAATTACGTGCACGAACTTTCATTAATATCTTCTATGCACCACCGCTACAAATTATGAAAGCGAAACGATCATCTGCTGCTCGAATCATTCCTGAAAATTAAAATAATAAAGGGTTATTACGTTAGGGCACCTGGAATTCATCCACCATAGGTTTTTTTTTCTTCGGAGAATGGTAGGATAATGCATTGTGTTCCGCTCTATCAGATGAAAAAGGTCTCAAAATATGTCTTTTATGAAGATAACAATACCTCAGTATTTTGATTCCTACAGATGGCTCTTTAGAGCAATAAAATAATAAAAGGAGGATATTACGTGACAATTTTGAGGAGAGAAGTCCTTCGATTTCTTTTAAACATCTTGTACTGCATCAAATCAATTTCCTTCTCATTGGCAAGGTTACTCTTTTACACTCACGGTACCCAGTTTATTCATCTGATATTGAGTCACGCGAAAGTAACATTCGTTTCTTTCGAAAGCAAAAAAATATATATCTTTGTAGGGATGCGTGTCATACAGTTGGATGTAGTCAACAATACATATCTGGTAACGTGGCCACACTAATAAGAAGAACACTTTTGTATTTTGCACATTTGTAATACCTCAGTGCGCTATCGTAAACTCACTCATTGAAGAAACTTATATGCAGTTATAAATAAAGGTTATAAGGTTTCCTGTGGTAAGTACTGCATTGTCGAATCTCAATTAATATATTCAGTGATTTGTCTACAGAAATTTAAATATTTTACGATCTTCGAAAAAACAATCTAAATGATTTTGAATAAGAGTCTCCTGATACTCTTTTAATACTTATCTGTGTAATAAAATACTTATATATTATTTTTCAATATGATGTGAAAGTATTGATTGCATTTTGTACATTTACGTTCTTTCGAATTTCTGCTGAAGCAACATCTGGTAATTATATGAATTATTCGGTTAGGGTTGCCTGTTTTGTGTAAAGGAAAACAAGAGTTTTCTGGATGAAAAACAATTCCTCCTGACACCAGCTCAGTTACTTTAAGCTGCTGTGGATTTTTGTTAGCGTATGCAAGTATCTAGGATACCTTTATTGGCATTTGGATCTGTGATAAGGAAATGGGCAAACTGTACGTTACCATGCTTCCCCGAAGTGTTCTATTTCTGCAGACATGTGTGTGGTTACAAGACATTTTCATTTTATGAGGGATAAAAATCACGAGTGTCCTGAACGAAAAACCTCTGATGAGGCCAGCTAATTCACCTTTAGTCGAAACGAATGATTTCTTGCTTTTTAGCATGGAATTCGAACCCAGGTCTTAAACAACATCCGATGGCCACCGGATGTACAAAGGATGCGATGCACCATAGTTCCTGCTAATATAGCTTGTATGTTTCTGCAAGTTGAGGTTTCCCCAAGCGATTTCTATGCCACTTCAATTTATTCATGCTACAGTGCCATTACTGTAGCATGAATAAATTGAAGTGGCATTTTAATTTTGCTTTTCTTTGATCAGAACTAAATCTTAGTAATAACATCCATTTAAATTTTATTGGAAAATGTATGAAAATTGTGAAATTAGAGTAAGTTATTCCATTGAAGAAACATTTTCATCTACTCCTTGTTCAGTACTATAGATTGCTCAACAAGTGGTTTGCCAAACTTTATCACGTGAGTAGCATTAATTAGCAGGAATCAATATGGTTCACATTTATTTTATGAGCTGTTGATTAAATGGCTTAGTAATCCGCGGGGATTTGCAGGATATGGTTTTATCAAATCAGAAGGTGGAGTGTTTGGAGCGATCGTCATTCAGCAAATTTTTATTTTAAGTTGGCAACGAGTTGAGTAGAACATTATTAAATAGAAGGAAGAGAGTGGGTGATGGAACAGAATTCTGTGGAACCCCGATTACCATATTTTAGAAGATATGCCTCTCTACTATCGCACAGCGTACTCTCCCTTCGGGAATGTTGAAATCCATTTGCTGGAGGCATAGAACTACATATCAGTAGCAGAGTCAGTATGGCCCTTTGGTGGGAAAGGTATTGGTTAAATTCCCGTCTGTGACGCGATAAACGTTTAACTAGTCCTTTCGACTAAAATGGGTCAGTCACTCCAATACTCAGATGGAGGGTTTGCCACAATAACCTTGAGGTTTACATACGGAAAATTGCTCAACAGATTCTTGTGCAAGGCTTTTTCGAAATCCAAAGAGATAATAAGGGCAAGTACCTGATAACAAGAGCATGTGCTATCTCAGGACAAATGCTTGTCCTGATATGAGTGACAAAATAAGTAGATCCGATCCCATTTTGCACGGAGCTGTGTTAAACAGAGGTTACGACTGCTGACTTTTGCATTCAGACCAAAAAGCCTGATTGCCATTCAGACAGGATGCAAGTTGTCTGCTTTTAGCTCTTTAAGAATGATACAGAGGAGTTGATCCTCAGCTTCCAAAAACCTAGTTTTTCTCTTTGGCTCAAGACGTTACTTCACCTCTAAATAGCTGTTAAATTTATACAAATCGCAAATCTGCCCAGCTATCGACTACTGCTCTCACATTTGGAGTGGGACTCCTAAAACTCCCTCAAAATGCAAGACTCAATACAGAGAAGAGTAATTAGACTGATAAATGACCCATCTCTTATCAATTCGCTCCCTTGACTCTAACATAGAAGTTTGCTCTCTGTAATTTGTATATTCTATAAATATTTCCACGGGTAATGTTCATCTTCAACAGCATCAATAATTTCCCCATTCTCTACAAAGCCCATAGGAACACGTACAGCTACTGCACAACATCCTTTCACAGTACACCTTGAAACCCACAGAAGAAGTTTCTTTTTCTCCTTTTTCATCCCTTCTACTGCTGCACTGTGGAACAGTCTTTACTGTGACCGATTTCCCAAGGAAAACAACATACAGGCTATTAAATCAAATGTAAACACGTTTCTCCTTTCCCAACCCACTAGCCATATACGGTACTAACGTGCTATAGGTTGATCAGCCAACCTCTCGTATATGAGCCCAACATTAAAAAAAAAAGAAAGAAAGAAAGAAAAACCCGCATTGGAGTCCCAAATGACACAGATTCTTTTGGCTGTTAGAAATGCAAATTTCTATAGTTATATTATAGCTATGATATTCAATAATGGGATATGTATGGAGTTCAAGGTAAAAGTAAGCTCCAGCAAATATTATTATTTGTTTCAAACGGTTCTAATATAAATTATATTCATGGTCATGATAACTACATCAGTATGATTCTATTACTATTAGCTACCAATAAATAGTTCTCCTAAAATTAGACTGTTATTCTTCCGAACTAAAATAATGTCAGTTGGTAATTTCGGCCTTCTAATCAAATCAGATCAATCTACATAGTCGTTGGTCATTTCTGAAATTTTGTTGCCATCCTTTCATCGGTAAAGTGTTGAGTAGGACCAATGTAAATGCATCAATAATTCAGAGGCATAATCAGCTGCAGCCTACCCTGTGGAGAAATTCCTTAACAATTTTTTTCACAAGATCTTGTAGAAAACCAGGAAGATATTAATGGCAAGTACCTGATGATAAGAACAAATATCATCTCAGGACCAGCATTTGTTCTGAGACGGGTGACAAAATAAATGGACCCTATCTCGTTTTGCATGGATCTATGTTAAGCAGAGATTATGCCTGCTGAGTTTTGCATTCAAACCAAACAGCTTAACCGCCATTCAGACAGGATGCAAGTTTTCTCATTTTAGCTTTTTAAGAAAGCATTTCAGAGGAGTTGATATGTTTTGTTGCACTCTGGATGCAAGATATATAACGATGTATTTTTATAGAACGGACCCGTGTTCCTATCAAGATGACAATGGCAACGCCACAAAGGTGCAGCTATTATGGAGTGGTGTGAAGAGATTTTTGTTAAACGACTGCCCTGGCCTACGCAGAGTCCTGATATATAACGATATATATATATATATATATATATATAATATTCATCCAAGCTTGATGCTTGATTTTCTTCTCCAACCTTCAGTAAAGGGCTGGTTATATTCCACTAATTCTAGTCCTGCCCAAGGGCATATAGGTTGTCGAAATACCTTCTGAATATGAATGCTGTTCCGAACAAAGCGGCCTTTTGCAGCTGCCCGTTTTTAATCCATTTAACTCGGGTGTTTCTAGATGTTTTTTCAATATTTTGGGAGATGGCGTCTAAAGCATGTTTTATTATGGAAACAACATTCGTTTTCTTTTGACAAACTCGTTCAACTTCGACTTGCAACTCAAGGTTCCTTGTAATTTTTTCACTTTCGTTCTCATCAATTCGGTTATCTCCTGGTATTTTTATTCCTGTTAACTGAACACATTGTTTTCACTTTTTTCAACCACTCTTATATCGGGGGTATTACATTTCAAGCTTTTGTCAGTCTGGAGTTTGAGATAAGGAAGTATTTTAGCTTTTTCATTCTCAATCACTTTTTGGTCAACTTTATGCTTCCAGTAGTCTTTGGTTAGACATTTCGCATAAATGCCATTGAATTATCTCAGCTATTTTATCGTGCCCATTAGGGTACACAATTTGTGGGATTTAGCTACATCCACTGATATTGTGGGTGCGGCAAAATATATTCCTATTCTTCGTTTTCTTTTCACAATCTGCATTTAATATCTTCTTGAATTTTTGTATTATTCCTTTCATAACGTTGGTTTTAATGGCTTGTTCTTGTGCTGCAAAAATTACCTATTCTGTTTCTTTCTTTAGTGCTCCCTTTCTCAACCATTGCCAGGTCAATTTGCTTTCAGCGCTGCCCTCTATGCTGCGAAGGTATTTTCCATACAACTCCTTATTTTTCCATCTTTCCATTTTTACTTGGTTGATCTTGTACTCCAAATTTGTCTCCATAGGTTTGAATAAACCCTCTTTCCTTACCTCAGTTAGAAATATTTCCGCTGTTTGCTGCAGATAATCGTTCAGATTCCGTTTTTCTTCTTCAATAACTTGCTTTATTTGTAATAATCCTCTGCCTACTTTTTTTTGCATGATAGATTTGCAATGTCACTGCGAGGATTGAGGGCATGGTGGATTGTCATTAATTTTCGAAATTTTCGATCTAAATCCTCCACCTCTAGGTGGATCCATTCAACAATGCATGCTGAATATCTCAGAACAGGACAGTATGTCCCAGGTGTTATTTGCTTTTATCAAAATTCCGCATTAAGCCTTGACTTAAGGAGATTTCGTAGTAGCCTTATGTATTCTGCTCTACTTTTTTCTTTGATCTTATTGTGCAGAATTTCTGATGCTTCTAAAATTCCTAAATATTTATAGCTCTCTTCGAATTTTATTGCCTTGATCTTATCCCACTGAGCAGCTCGATTTCGATCAGTTCTTCAAACTGTCCTCTTATTATTCCAGCAACTGCGCATTTGCCCAAGTCAAAATCCATTGATATATCTTGACTGAATATGTATTAAGCACCGTATTAAGCAATGATGCAAGTTCATTCTATGATTTTGCATATAGCTTCAGATCGTCCATGTATAAAAGGTGAGATTTCTTTGTACGTTTTTGCGCAGTTTGATAACCATGAGCAGTTTCATTTAAAATTCTAGTGAAGGGGATCAATGACAAGATAAACAATAAAGGAGATAATGAATCTCCTTGAAAGATACCCCTTTTTATGTTTATCTCTCCAATTTTTTCTTTATTTCGAACCATCGTTTTTTCCCAATATTTCATGCTAGTTTTGAAACGTTTTTGTATATTTTTGCTAATACCGAACAGCATTCTGTGCATTTTAAAATCAAACTATTAGGCATTGAATTAGACTCTTTTTATAATGCATCTTTGCCATATGAAGATTAGTTTTTCTACGTTTGCAATTTTCCAGAATCATGTTATCAATCAAAATTTGGTCTTTTGTCCGTCTTGAATTTTTGATGTTACCTTTTTGTTCAATTTGAAAGAGAGAATTTAATTTACGAAACTGTGTATTCAGGCAGGATATGTGAATATTTTTCGATTAGAATTTTGTATTTTGATTGGTTAGTTTCTCATCTTACTATTAAAGGTGGTGTATTGAATATGTTTGACATTAAATAATCATGTCTCTGTAGTATTCTTTATTTAGTTTAGTGTTTATGAATTTTATGCTCTTATGACTACTAAAGAAATACTTTTGTTTGATATTTTCTTAATAATTATCGTAATATTATAAATAGTGTAACATAAAAACGTAGAAATATATGAGGGATTGATTTTGGGATAATATATCTATTGTAGTATCCTTGTTTCTGGTTAAGATATGAATTATTTTATTTTGAGTTGAAATTAGAGGTTTGTATATTAGGACATTCCTTCCAAATGGAAAATACCATACTGTAGTGAGCTTAGAATCCATGCAGAATGTAATCTTTATAACCCATTTAAATTTAAGAGTCTATTTAAAATGTACAATATGTTTAACATAATCCTCACTTCAATTACCTTATCAGTGATTTGTACTTTCCAACTGAAATTACTCATTTTCCATGCTAGTTTGCAAATGTTTTGTATGTTTTTGCTAATACCGAATATTTCTGTGCATTTTAAAATCTAACTATGAGTCATTGAATCAAACGCTTTTTATAATCTATCCAAGTCATATGAAGATTGGTTTTTCTATGTCACTTGCAATTTTTCAGAATCATGTTATCAATCTGCAATTGGTCTTTTGTGCCTCTTGAATTTTTCTGCTACCTTTTTGTTTATTTTTTATCCCGAATAAGTAGATTACAGTGGCTTTTTCTATTTCCATACAGCTGCAAGGTTAATTTGTTCGGCAAATCCAATCATGCGAAAGTAATTTTTCATTGAAGTCCATTTTACTTGTTGTATTTCATAAATTAAAATTCACATATTTAGTTTTCGAGTCATTCAGACTGAGTTTATTTGACGGGAACGAATATGTTACTTTAAAATTATCCGCATTCACTATGGTTAGGATCGTATCATCTGCAAAAAGAAGATTAGGATCGTATCATCTGCAAAAGGGTTTATTTATTTATTTATTTTTAAATTTGAGATTACAGAAGTAATTGATATACATGCTAAATGAAATCGGTCCTAAGAGAGATCCTTGTAGTACACCAAAGAGAAAAAGGCTCAAGACAGGAATAGCTGGACTCTTCACAATCTTCACTCATGGAGAAATCTGACTGAGATCAAAGGTCCATCAGGGTAATCAAGGTAAGGTAGAGTATCGGAGAATAAAAAGTTCCTTAATTCTACTGAATCCTGACATATTAAGTGAAATCACAATTATTGTTGTTCTCATCTGCTATCCTTGTTCTTAAGTCAGTTGTTTCTATCGGTTTTTTTCTCGGAGTTTCAGAGGTATACCGCGGATTGTATCTGATCCGGCATATTCTAACGCATCGTCTCTTCTCATAAAGAGATTGCCCTCTTTGACCAAGAAATATTTGTAGTATATTTCTTTATATTTGTTGGTTATAAATGGCACATGTTTTAATTTCGAGTCAGGTGCTCATTTAGATATATTCCGCTATTTTTTAAATTGAAAAACATGAAAATATGAAAAACATTTGCACCTCGCATAGCTTTTGTCTATACAGCCATTTGTCTGTGATTGCCTTTGATTTTAATTTTATTATTCTATGCATTGATGTATTTCTCTGGAACACCATGCATGGCCACAGATCCCTTTGCTTTCTCGTCCGTGCTTTAGGACGGATTGAATCCCCGTAATGTGGGGTTTACGATCAATTAATGTAGACTGCTCGTCAGTTCCTCTGCTGTGTCCCTTAATAGCAAATATCCATGGCTGTAGATCCGTGTGTGTTCACAGAGACTCTTATAATGAAATAGCCTCAATAGCATTTTTATTAAGTTAAGCTTAATTTTATGTGCAAGTATATTTGCTTTTACGTGCATCTTTTCACGAGGCATAATTCGGATCACTAAAATGTTTCAGGATTTAGCTTATTGCCTGTTGTTTTAGGTCGTCTACTGTTTCTGTTTTATTAAGGGAGGTCCACTGTTTCTGTTTTATTTGGAGCAGCAATACTTCTCTCTGTTGCGATCCAAACGTATTCTCTAAGATTGAGATCTGGGGAGCGTACTGGCCTCTCGTCTGATATAATATCCTCTATCTCGAAACACTTCTATAGATAGAGATACTCGACTGCTCGTGTAAGAGGTGGTGAATTCGAACATGACGTCGAAGAACTTCGTTGCAATAACGTTTAATACCCATAGTCCTTTTTTTCTAGAAGAAACACTAAAACAACCCTTATCTGTAAACAGCACTTTAGGCCTATGTCGCATTGACCATTTTTTATGATTACAACACCACTTTAAACTTGCTCTACAATGAGTTGTGGGTAAAGTGACGCAGATTACAGGTCTTCAGGCGTATATACCTACTTGTCGCAGATGTCTTGCCACAGTGTATCGAGTAATTCATGTACCTGTGCTTAAAGTGAGCATCTTCCCGTTCTTCTCTACTTCCGATGTGAATTTTATGTTTTGGTGACGGTTATTCAAATGATCAAGGAAGGTTTCTAAGTCCTCTTGACTATATTCCCAGATGAGGAAGATATCATCCATGTATCGCAGCCACAGTTTGGGGGTTTAATGTAGCTTATGAAATAGCTCTTTCGTCAAAGTCTTCTAGAAATATATTGGCTAACACGGGAGGCTTCCAATAGCTAAGCCGCTGGTTTGTTTATAGGTTTTCCTTCAAATGAGAAATAGCCGGAGTTGACGCATTAATAGGGCAAAAATATTTTTGGAAAATTTTGTTTTCTATTAGATAGAGAGCATCTTAATTGTTCTTATTCCTAACTTGTTTATATGAGAAATCTATGTTTTTATCTTGTTATTTTTGTCCAGACTTTTGATAATTTATAGACCTGAAGAAGTCGGCGTTCTGTCGAAACTAGTTGTGTTTTAATTACAGTTTTTATTTTACCTTATTTCGATGTTCCTAGTCAGTAAAAGTATGATTTTAAAATGTCTACAATCCGAGTAAATACAAATTACAATATGTATTTACCTTCTGATGAGTTTACTCTACAACGCATTAAGGAGTATCAAAAAGATTCTAGAAAAGATTGGATTGGACGTTTTCATAAACAGGTAAGTCTTTTAGAAAATATGCACGTTCCACTCTATCTCCCCCAAGATATTACAATTGAAGGAATCTATTCGCGCAAAACGTGAACATAGTATTTACCTTAAAGCAAAACTTGAACTGCTAAATGAAAGGATTGCGGACACTAAATATATTTTGCTTCAGCATTCTCCAAAAAAAGATGCATTAGAAAATATCCTGATTTTATCTTTAGAAAACAGTTCTTCGAATAAGGTTACAAACATCAGCTCACACCGTGCTTCTAGATCCCAATAGATCAATAAATTGTCTATTTATTGATCTATTGGGAAATTTAATCCTCAAACAGGAAAAACTCGTCCATCTTCAATTAGTTTACAAGACCTAAAATATATTGTCATAAACAAATCCTCATAAAACCATTCTTCTGCAAACATTAACATACTCTCTAAAGGACTCAACTTCGTCCCGTGTCACACCTTTATTCCGAAGCAACTATTTCTAACCAAAGTAGAAAAGGCTGCCTCACATCTCTCAAAAAAAGTAGCGAACCTACTCAGAATTGAAGCTATTTTTACAATAAATAACAGTTGTCGGCCTGCAGGTTATTTTTTGGGAAAGCAACTCACACAGATAAATACTTAAAGGCATCCTCTCATCACTTCTCTCCGGGGAAACCCGGTATTATTCCACTCTGGCCCATCGGGCGAGATCTCTATTTTCAGAAGAAGATCTTCAAATAAAACTTAACCACATCAAAAGCACCTCCTTAAACAACGGCTACTCAACTCGAAGCATTACTAACCGTCTATATCCAGGTCTCCAACCTCGGCAAGAAGATGATAACTCCAGTCCAACTGCACACATTCAATTACCGTTCGTAAGTTCTCTATCACCAAAATTGGCAAAAATTGTGAAGAAATTTATCATTAGAACTTACTTCACTACACTACCAAAAACTTTGTTCTTACCTGAGAAAACCCAAGCCAAAACACAACCAACTTCAGTTCCTAGGAGTTTATAAAATCATCTGCAGTTGCGGAAAACCGTATTATGGGCAAACCGAGAAGTCGCTCTCAGTATGTTTCGAAGAGCACCAACGTGATATATCTTACAAAAGAACCCGTGCACTTGTCCTCTCCAGTCATGTCCTTGATCTCGAGTTCCTTCTGTCACATGCTGCTTGAGGACATTTTCTCGCAACAGCAAAATAAATCCAGTTTCATTGTTCTCACGAGATTTTACTGCTACCCAATCATTGCTAGGATAAGTAAAGTCCCTCATACTCTTTTTCAGCCTATCTTCTGTATTTGACAATGAATTCATCTGCAACCTGAACATGGGTTGCAGATGAACACAAACAACACACAAAAAACAACACGGGATTAGAATCGCATCATGTTGGTTGAAGAACAAATACACTGACAACTGCATTATACTCTTGGACAAATTTGCCATATAAATCAACTTCATAACGTCTGCTTTCAATATTTATGCAAAATTTCCTGTCACTAAGTTTAAGAATGGAGAAGTATAATAGTTGCCATCTTTCGAGTGAAATGAAAGTTTCTGTAGTTTAAGAAATGCGACTGTGGGATAATTCTTCACATGCGCCTACCTTCGTTAATTAATTCTTTTCATCAGACACTGCTTTTTTATAATTGTCATGAATATTTTTCTTTAGATATGTAGCTTTCTTAACCAGTACCTTTTATCATATCAGTTTCATTAGTGAATTACTTCAACCACTACTATATTTAGGAATGAACTAGATTCCTTTGTAGATCTGAGAATGATTAACAAAAAGTAGTAATATGCATTCCTTGACCTTCTGTACTTATGTAAATTAGCTTGTTCTTACACACTGACACGCAGCTTTACTTCGCTTAATATCCTAGCATGTATCTTCAGAAATAGGTGATGCAATATTAGTTAATTCCATCCATTAACTAAAATGCTACTCTTTATACAAAATGCGCATTGTGAATAATTCTCCACCACCAAATGCACATCATTGATTTAAATTTAATTATTGTCCGTGATTGAGTATTGCTTTTATTGTGTACGGTATTTGTTCCTGGAAAACATAGTTGAAAAAAATATATATATGTCTTTTTGAAGAAATAACTTTTGATATAGAAAAATAAAAAAGATACTGTCTGTATTCCACAACCATCATGAATTACCTCATTAAAAATTTGGTTGTCGGTCTGGTTGAGTAGATAGAATACCGGCTCTCTAACCAAGATATGGGTTGAAGAGCCACATCGCCTTCCACATCCATATCCCCTTGGATATGGAGCTTTCTAATAGCTTGCTGTAGAAAAGCATGATAGCCCTTTGAGTTTACAAGGTGTGCCTTAATAAAATGAAATATATATATAAATCCTCCATTGTCATCTTAGTTTGTTGAGACTTTATTGAAAGAATCTGTTGCAGTTTAGAACATGGTAATCATAACATTAAAAATAGCGTACTTCTGAAAAAGTACTATTTATTTTTCGCTATTTTTCATTATTTTCCATGTTCCCAAGTTCAAAACGTCAGGAATGAACCATTTCTGCCTATTTCGTTTTGGAATAAATTCCATTAGAGGATTGGTTTATTATTTAATATCATTAATATAAACACTTTCTGTGATTTAAAAAAAATCCTTTTGTTCACTGAATAAAAATATTAATCATACATATAAAATATCTATGATTCAAATACCTGAAATGACAACTAATAACAATAAATGGTTTGAAAGTGTCTGGTTCGCTTTAATTTCGAGGAGTGTTTCTTACAAAATCATCTTTGTTATTCTGCACGTTAGTCATTCTATGTGTATTCTATTAGCTCTTTATTAGCTATTTTGCACATTTCTTAAGCTACACTAATTATTCTATTAGGATTGTTTAACTTTTGAAATCTATAAGGATAAATTTTTCTAATGGAATTGAGCCTTTAAATTTCTGAAGTTAATCTATACCAATGAGGAAGAAAAGCACCCTTGTTATCATCGTACTTTTTCCTCTAACTTTTGCAAAATAATTTATGATATATTTCCGTAATTTCTGTTTTTGTGTAATATTCTGCTCCTTTACGTCAATTATTTTGAGAATAGACTCCTTATTTTTAAGTCAGTGCTCTTTAAGTTACGCTGATGTTATTGTGGTCATTAGTGACTATTTGCAATAAAGGTTGGCCCTTTTTCTACTATGAAGGATAACGTTTTGCTCACGAAACACTATGTGCGCTTTCCTGTTACATAAGTTATTTCTCTTATTTTATTTTATTATTTATTTATGGTTCTGAGAGCTTGATTAGCAAACTCTATTAAAACAAAAGCATTTTTAAAATACTACAGGGATTTTCGTAGTATTGGTAAGCAAAGGGTGAGAAGAAAATAAGAATGTGCAATAAATGTACAAATAAATATACAATTATGTACAAATATAATGCATAATAAACATACAAATACCTTCTAAAATTTAAATTGCAAGCATTTAAAAAGTTAACTTGTATCATTTCTTATCTATTAAGAGAAATCCTGCTTCTTATTTAGAGGTGTATTATTACCACAAATTACATCATCATTGTCATTATAACCATGAATTTCCTGTTGTGTTGCCCAAGGTGGTGTACTGGATACTATGATAATACTTACTGAATGAAGAGACTGAATAATTCCTAACTTCCTGTCGATAATTTTCCTCCAAATTAGCCTGTTATCTTCCATGATTCCAATATTATAAGATCTTATATTTCGTTCTTCGAAGAAATTTCTAATTGCACTTATCCACCTAGGTTTTTTATCCTCTGAATATTTTTTCTGCCATCTTGGTATAAAATATCTGGTATAAAAATTGGTATAAAAGAAGTAGGCAAAATAGCCGTAAATATAATAAAATATCTGTTTTCGTACTCTTTTCTTTCCAATTCTGTTCATGTGATCATACAATCAGATTTTAAATCTGCCTGCACATTTCTGAATGAAAACAAAGGTCAAATTCCTTAATTTCTAATATTCGTCTTTTTTCTAATTTCTTCACTTTAAAATGATTCTACCACTGACCGCATCGGTTCGCTCCTCTAATTGTTATCAATCTTTTCGTATATGTGTGATCTTCGTTGTTTGTTTAGGTTAGTCAAGTGTTTTTATTTCCAATCTTTCTCTATGATCCATAAATTGAAAGTTGCTTGAACACTTTCTTTTATACAGATAGATTAGGTTTTCACCTAATTTAACGTATTCTCCTCTCTTCTTCCTTCATAACGTGATCTACACAGATGAAGAATAATAGAAGATAATGTCCACCCTTGTCTTACACGTGGCTTAACATCAAACCATCATCCTTCATCACTGATTTGAATTTCCCTTTCAGTCGTTTCCGACTGTAGGCGACTTTGTTGACATTTCCCACAAAGTATTCCTGGTGAGCTTTTTACAGGGTACTTCACCATTGCTTTTCCCATTCCCCAATTTTATCCGGGGTGGGGACCGGAATATGGCTGGGACGTATTCGTGACTGTAATCCACGTGTGTTCACTGGGTCGGTTCGTCTTTTCCGAGGGAAGAAAAACCAGAGTTTCCGGGTGAAAACCTTCCTCCCTATGAGAACCAGACAAAGGTTCCTCATGTCAGTGAGGGAAATCGAACCCAGCTCTTTCCGACCAAAGGACTTCGTTTATAAAGACTGAGCTACGGAGGCTCTTCATTCATCACTTCATAAAGTCTAATGACTGACTCGTACAATACAATTATAGATTATTTAATACATAATGTCCTGTTTATATTATCTATCTGTGCCTTCCATCTGATTCAGACAGGTTGGGTCTCCTCCTTATGAGGATTCACGGCGAAATAATGCAGTCGGCACGCCATTCCTCTTCTGTATCCCTAATAGTGGTATTCATGACTGTAGTCCGTGTGTGTTCACGGAACCAGTTTGCCTGCTTGCGGGATGAAAACACCCAGTTAAACTGGGGGAAAATTCTGCTTCCCACGCCAAAGACCGGTTAACTTGACTATGGCTGAAGAATATTCTGAAGATCCTCACGTCTCCAACGAAAATCGAACCTAGACACTCGAACAGCTTTTCTCCTTCAATAGATAAGATAATAACAGACTATACGCTTGCTCAAGTTTGAATGAACAGTATTTTTTTCAAGAATATTGCTGAATTAAAGCTATAAGTAAATTACTATTAACCCAGTAGTGAATTATTTAATTGAAGCTTTATGATACACAAAAGAAAAACAAATATATTTTTTTATTTCTTGAAATTTTTATTTTACTTTTTACTTTGCTACTAAAAGTTCTGCAGACTTTATTTTATATCCCTTCCTCAGAACATAAGCTCAAAAGGTGTACAGCAAATAAATGCAGTTTGTTGACTGTTGCTATTCCTCTATTTATTCCTCTTGACGACCTGCAAGGAATCCTTATGGAATTCTTAATGTTGTTGCTGTTGCTCGTGTTTAAGCATTATTTCGCAAAAATGAAGTTCATAATGAATGCTAGTGCTGTTGAACCTCGTCCATGATATATTTGTAGAAGACACACAATGCGGAAACTGATCACCTGTGAGACAGTAGCGAAAACAGTCTGTGAGAAGAGTTGTTAATCAACCGAAATGTTCTCTTCCGAACAGCATCAAAAACGATTAATTTTTGGAGAATTCTCATTTGCTCTACTCCAAATGTAACAGAAGTATTTCAAAGTTTGGTGGGCTTCAGATTTGTAATTGATTTTAGAAATTTGAATTTGAATGATTTTTTTTAATTCGATTCATTTAATCTGTTATACTTATCTAAGTTTTCACATTTTTATTAAACATTTCAGAAGTTGCAAATAACCTCTTTAATTAAAACCATGGCTGCTTAATGTTGTTTATACGTATGATTTTAATATTCTTTATAATTGTTTTAAAAGCGCAATAACTATAAATTGATATCGATTCTTTCTGCCAAATGTTACTTAAGCAACTAATCTCGCGAATATTGTTTTCAATTATTATGTTTCATAAATTCTGTTTCATTCCTTTGATTGAACTAACCAACCAATGTTCGGATAATTAGAGTCACCCATATTAATCATTACTCTTTCATCATTCATCAGCAACCGATTCACTACGTCTTTGCAAAGAATTCACTATGCAATTGCTGTTCATAGATGCCATCCTTCAGCAGACCGCTATAAACCGAATGCAACATGAAATATGGTTATTATTACTGTAATCATAGCTTTAAATCCTACTCAGAATTAAACTATCTGATATTATTATTAGCATCAAACCTTCTCCTCTCCAATCTTATCTATCCATTCTAAAAATACTGTACAACATCTGCGCGATACCACTTAGTATATCTGCCTTTGACAGTCATGTCCGACTAATGACTGCAAACTCAGGATCCATCCATTGTATTCACCAAGGTAAAAAATCCTCTCTCTTCAAAAGAAAAACTCGAAATTCATAGAAAAATTCAGTTGATAAATAAATATATATATATATATATCACTATATATATATATATAGTGAAGGTCGAAACCGGTCTGGGTAGTGGCCATTTCCTTTAATGCATAGCATCATGCATCTCCGCAAGGGATGTGCTTTGCATTAGGGGAAAATGCTAAGGAAAGTGATCAGAGCTTACTCTACCATTACCACGAGTTGCAACAGACTTGAACTATGTTCAGGCGCAAACTTGACTTACTTGTCTGTTTGATTACTTGGGAAAAAGGATTAAAACCAAGTTTATAAAATTGCTTGGTATCTTTAATACACACACACACACACACACACACACACACACACACACACACACACACACACACACACACACACACACACACACACACACACACACACACACAGAAACATACAGGGTGTCCGGGATAAATTTGACAGTTTCGTAAGGAAAAAGAAAATCTTCTTTGTATCTATTAAATTTAATGAATTGACAAAAAAACATTACAGGCAGAGTTAATTACAATACTATCAACAAGATTTACTCAAAATAACCATCATTAGCATCGATCACAGCTTAATTCTGCTTCGGAACCTCGAACAAGCTGATGCTACAGTCTCCCTGGGAAGGGCCGCAAAAACTGTTTTAATTTTATCCATTAACTGGGCTTTTGTATTACTGGAAGTGCGATTGGTGTCTTTTTCAACTGCGCCCCATACAAAATAATCCATGGGGTTAAGGTCTGGGGAGTTTGGAGGCCAAACATTTGGAATGGTGAAGTCGTAGAAATTTTCAGACAACTATTTTTGACTTTTCCCAGAGGTGTGGCAAGGGGCCGAATCCTGCTGCCATACATACGGCCTACCATTGCCTACCCTTGTTATCCAGGGCTTGACTACAGTTAGCAACTCCACGAACAAAGCCCGAATTCCAATGCCAGGGTTCTTCAACACCTGTTCCTGCAGATTTGCGAGGAATTCTGCTGTTCGAACGCAATCAGATCGTCTGCTAGGGATCTTTCTTCTTGCTACATCCTCGTAGTCACCATTGCAAGTCTCTAGTTCATGCCCGATTGTTTTTACTGTATTCAGGGAGCATTGGGCAGCAGTCGTAATATCCTTATTTTGATGGCGGGCACGAATCATCATGATACAAGTTATTCTCTTCCATGATTCAGGTGGGTTCCAGCTATCCATCCTTTCTGACATCTTGTATATGAATGAAGAAGGGTCCAAACTTTTAAATGAAGAGAAGTGTGTGTTAATATATGTAACTTACGGAAAAATATAATTAATTATAAATATGTCAAATTTATCCCGAACACCCTAATATATATATATATATATATATATATATATATATATATATATATATATATATATATATATATATATATATATATGATGAAAAAAATTGAATCACTAGAACCGAGATTTAATTAAAAAGGTTTTAATATAAACACACTACTAGTTTCGGCCTGTAACAGCCTTCTTCAGGTGACATTATAAAAGAAAAAACACTAAACATTGAGGGTTAAAGGACTATGAACATCATAGACAGTCTTTATACATAATTAGCATTAAAACATTGTAGTTGTATTTGAAGCTGTTCTTTCATTTGTTGCATTGTTGGGAGAGTGCGTGCTTGCTGCATCACGTGAACGCCAGTACATGATTACAGCTGAATGACTATCAGGGAGGTTGTAGCTTAAGTTGTTATTTAGATGAACAGGATTGAAGATGATTTCTCTCGATTCCACAATTTTTCTCTCTATTTCGTCACTGCAACGGAAGATGTTTGTAGATTTTTCCCAGCAGACTTTGTGACTTTGGTTATCATCATTAGGATTAGCCGAGAAGAAGATATGACTTGATAATGCACTTGCTCGCTGTCTCTTTTAAGTAATGTCTCTCATGTGTTCTTCCATACGCATTTCGACAGATTTGTCTGTCTGCCCGAAATAAGGAATATCGCAGTCACATAATATTTTATATACGCCAGGGTATTTGAGTTGATGATGACAAGGTTTTGGGTGGCTAATTAAGGAACGGATCTTTGGAAGTGGAGTGAACAAGGTTCTGATATTGTATTTTTTTAGAACTTTTGCTAATTTATGTGAAACAGTACTTATGTAAGGAATAGATATATTGCTTTTGAATCTATTTGTTTCTTCTGAGTGATGTCTGGGAGGATTAAGAAGGAATTTGTTAATGATTTTCTTGGAATATCCATTAACTTCGAAAGAAGTTTTCAGGTGGTTTATTTCTGTAAGCAATTCATTTGGATCATCAAGAAGAAAACGGGCTCTATGTCCCAAGGTGGAAATTATTCCAAGCTTATGAGGAGGGAAATGATGGGATTGACTGTGCAGATATCTGTTGGTATGTGTGGGTTTTCTATATATCGATATTTTTAGTTTACCAGCAGAAGAGCGAATCAGTTTGACATCAAGAAAAGGCAAGGAATTATCCGTTTCAAGCTCAGCAGTAAACTTAATACTTTGATGTCGGCTATTGAGATGTTCGAGGAAAACCATAAGGGATTCATATCCATGGCTCCAAACAATGAAGACATCATCCACATAACGTTTCCAAACTTTAGGTGTTAAAATGAAGGAAGAGATAGCCTTGCTTTCAAAATCTTCTAAGTAAATATTTGCAAGAACAGGAGATAAAGGATTACCCATAGCCAGTCCATGATTTTGTTTGTATCTTGAAATTTGAAGTAACCGGACCTGATGCAATGTGTAAGCAAGGCTAACATTTTTTTGGATAATTTGTCCTTGAGTAATGTTAGGACTTCATCTGTTGGGACATTAGTGAACAAAGAAGTTATGTCCAAGCTAGCCATGATGTCATTTTCATCAACTGTAATATCCTTGATGTATGTAACAAATTCTGTAGTGTTCTTGATAAAGGAAGGTGATTTCCCTGAAAAACTTTTGAGGTATTTGGCAAGGTATTTTGAAAGATTGTATGTAGGAGAATCGATACCTTCTACAATTGGCCGTAATGGGGTGTTCTCTTTATGGATTTTAGGAACACCATATATGCGAGGAATTAACGGATGGAGAGAGCGAAGAGATAAACGGACGTTTCGGGATAATTCAGTTGTTGTTTTTAATAAGTTGTTTGTACGATTTTGAAGTTCGCGAGTTGGATCTCTCTCAAGTATTGAGTAGGTATCATTATGTAGTAAATCAATCATTTTATTCTTGTAATCTTCGGAGTTCATGATGACTGTTGCATTTCCTTTATCTGCAGGGAGGATGATTATATCTCTGTTGTTTTTTAAACTTTTAATAGCTTTGCGTTTAGTTGAAGTAATGTTGTCTGCAGGTGGTTTTGCGTTATTGATAATAAAGATTGATTCAATACGTAGAAGGTTTGCATCTTGTGGAGGGAGAAAAGAAGCAGCTCTTTCTATTTTTGTAAGTAGTGTTTCCTTTGGTATTAATTTTGGTGAAGAAATGAAGTTTAGACCTTTACTAAGGATGCTTTGTTCTACATCTGAAAGTATATAGGAGGATTTGTTGATAACGACTTTGTCAATATTGATGTGTGGTTTTGAGTTCCTATTATTCTGTAATCTCTTTAACGTTTCAAATTTTCTTATAAGATTTACTTTGTTATTATATTGTAATCTGGCTGCTTGAGATTCACAGTATGTATTAAAGGTATGCCTTGGGACATAGAGCCCGTTCTCTTTTTGATGATCCAAATGAATTGCTTACAGAAATAAACAATCTGAAAACTTCTTTCGAAGTTAATGGATATTCCAAGAAAATCATTAACAAATTCCTTCTTAATCCTCCCAGACATCACTCAGAAGAAAGAAATAGATTCAAAAGCAATATATATATTCCTTACATAAGTACTGTTTCACATAAATTAGCAAAAGTTCTAAAAAAATACAATATCAGAACCTTGTTCACTCTACTTCCAAAGATCCGTTCCTTAATTAGCCACCCAAAACCTTGTCATCATCAACTCAAATACCCTGGCGTATATAAAATATTATGTGACTGCGATATTCCTTATTTCGGGCAGACAGACAAATCTGTCGAAATGCGTATGGAAGAACACATGAGAGACATTACTTACAAGAGACAGCGAGCAAGTGCATTATCAAGTCATATCTTCTCGGCTAATCCTAATGATGATAACCAAAGTCACAAAGTCTGCTGGGAAAAATCTACAAACATCTTCCGTTGCAGTGACGAAATAGAGAGAAAAATTGTGGAATCGAGAGAAATCATCTTCAATCCTGTTCATCTAAATAACAACTTAAGCTACAACCTCCCTGATAGTCATTCAGCTGTTATCATGTACTGGCGTTCACGTGATGCAGCAAGCACGCACTCTCCCAACAATGCAACAAATGAAAGAACAGCTTCAAATACAACTACAACGTTTTAATGCTAATTATGTATAAAGACTGTCTATGATGTTCATAGTCCTTTAACCCTCAATGTTTAGTGTTTTTTCTTTTATAATGTCACCTGAAGAAGGCTGTTACAGGCCGAAACTAGTAGTGTGTTTATATTAAAACCTTTTTAATTAAATCTCGGTTCTAGTCATTCAATTTTTTTCATAAAACTATGTATGTTAACCGAGTCAATGATCATTCTGTCATATATATATATATATATATATACATTTTTTATGATTCAGGTATGATTTTTATACCTGATATAGGATTTCTGTGGCGACAGTGACAAAGAATGTTTCCTAGACTTCATAGTAAGTATCGAGTTTTGAAAATATTTAATATTTCTAGATTTTTTATGTTCATGAAACCACACAAAAAACAAGGTGAAGTGAAAATATTCTCTTGATTTACATTGAAAATTCACATCGACACTAAAGAGTATAACCAAAAATTATTAATAATGTAATCACTCTGATGAAGCATATCCAGTTATATAAACAGGATTTTACTCAAGAAAATCGAACTCTTCTTACGTATTTCCTTTCCGCAATTGAACTGAATTTGGAAGGATTGCTGCTTGAATTATTACCATTCCAATCAGTTTCCGTTCCAAACAGACTGCAGATATCAGTTCCAAAATAGCACAAAATTCACTAATTTTACTTTTCTGTAGAAAGTGATAATTTTGTTCATCCATTCAGTCTCCTTTCATCGTTGGAAATTCCACGCATTTCAAATAGCATTATTGCCTTAGACTTCTATTATGTTTTCGAATTATAAAAAAAATAAATAAAATAAACAATACAAAATTAATAACAACTGAAAATTAACTTCCCAACCTACCCACTGTACTATTGCATTGCACAGGGTCGCATTTTAGTAAGGATTATTTGCTTAAATGGAAAGCCATTAACATCTAATTTATAAAATAATGTTATTAAGAAGAAGCTCAAATTTAATAAATAATAAATAAATAAACATCCACTTTGCAACGTGCTTTAAATTTATCACACTAAACACGACGAATTTTTAAAAAGGAAGAAAAAAAAAAGAAAAGCAATTAGAATATTACGTTCGAAAGAAAACTAATGTTTGCATTAGCTAAAATCGTAATTCCGCAAAGAGAATTTTTATATTTCAGAGAGATTCTAATTACGGTAAATTGAAAGATTTTGATTCATCGATATCACCGCATACAATGTTCTTAACTGAACCAATTAATATTGTATATATATATATATATATATTTTTTTTTAAATAAAGTGAACTATATACCGAAATGATATAAAATGAATTTACTATTATGATAATAATTTCAGGTAATGAATTTTATGTAACATTTATTACCAAAAAATACGATATCACTAAAACGAAATCCATATATAAAATACACTGATTGTAGAGAAGTCATGAGAGAACTCTCACCTTTATAAGATCTACGAGCACCTTTGCTGAGATGACTGCGGCAATTTAATGTGGCATATATTTTCCATAAGTGTAAGATTGCCATCGACAGGAATTTTGGACCATGCATCCTGCAGGTTTGTAATGAGGTCCTGGACTGCTGTAGGTTGGATTCTTGACATCACCCGCTGCTCCAGCTCATCCACATATCTTCAATACGGTTGAGATCAGGGCTCTGTGGAGACCAGTCAATTGTACAGATGTCTGTGTCCACAGGCGATTCAGTTACAGCAGCAATCTTGTGACACTCAGTGCATTGTCCTGCCGAAAGAGCCAATGGTCAGTTCGGTAGACACGACAAAAAACAGGAAGCATTGCATTGTCCAGAATGTTCAGATATCTCTGGGAGTTCAATGTTATTAGTGGTACCACAAAACAGAGTTCGGAGGCTAAATCAGATAAACATGATCATACTACTATATCTTTCCCACCTCGGTATTTCATAGCTGGGGGTTACACACTCTGTTTTCCTTGGGCATCCACCACATCCACACCAGTCTGTCTGCTCGGTGGATGGTATAGCGTGATTCGACGCTCCACAATACAGCTTTCCAAGCTCCACAACCTATTATAAAAGCTATTTGCATCCTTGAAGACGACACTGTATATTGTTTTGGATAAAGTTGAGCTTTCACATTGTCCTACCATGGAAACCCATGTCGTGAGTCTTGATTTTGAATGTTTTTTTTTTTTTTGCATATTCGTGTTCTAGTCGATGCCGGGAACTCCGCATTTAAAGATTCGCTCGACGAATGGAGGATGTTAATTATTATAACATCCGTAGCACCCTAAGGTCACGTTCGGTGAGTGTGGTGGGTCATCTACTGTGGGTGACACTTGTAGTTAACTGTCTGAGCTTCCATCTCAGTATGATAGCAATAATTTGCCCTGGGATGTTCCAATTTGTCTTCAATTAGATCGAAAAGATCGGTCTTCTACATGGCATTCTATCACAACGCCTCGTTTAAACTCCGTCATTTCATTTCTCGCAGCCTTTTCACCTGGACACAGTTTCAGTGAGTTGGGAGCATCATATTCCTCCATACTGTACTGGTAACAAACACAAGACTCGTTATATGAAGCAATGCACCTTGCTAGTGGGATTGTCCGTAGACTTCTTTCCATGCATTGTAAAGGGCAACAGACGTCTGAAAATGGAAGATGAAATCAAAACTTGAAGAAGTTTGAGAAGAAATAAACTTGCAAAGGAAATTTTTTTGTTTTGATTCCTAAACATTATAACTATTTAAACTGTTATCCCCTCCCCCAAAAAAATCACCGTTTCTTGTTTTAGATTCCTCCTAAATTTATTGAAGATCTTGGAATAATATCAACCAACGCTTCAGTAATCACGTACAAACAATATAAAATAATTTTATAGTAATTGCAATTTAAGGCTTTATTGAAATTGTTTATTTGAGTTCTTTCCAAAGATCTGCCTGTTTTATGTTATTAACAGTCTGCTTTAATCCTATTAACCCTACCACTTTCTTCTTGCAGTGACTTCACTCCAAAATGCTACTATGATTGTGCCTAATAACACATCTCATGCTGCATCGGCTGTCGCGCAGAATAATCAGAGCCTCGTTCAGGGCTTAGGCATAGGGTCCTGTTCGAGAAGTATATTACAGTCTCCATCAAAAGTCAGTGATACCGTGAATGAGCAACACAGAATGTATAAGATTAATCTTAGAAAGGAATTTTACATAGGTACATGGAATATCCGGGGTTTACAGATGGGTGCTATTGAGAAGAGTTGGATAGGTATAAAATTAACATCTTGGGAATTACAGAGACCAGATGGAATGGAGAAGGTCACTTCAAAAGACAGGATGGTAAGCTAGTTATTTACTCAGGTGGTGACTCACAACATCATTGGGTAGCTGTGATACTGAAGACAACTCAGGCAAGAAGCCTTCTTGGTTATAACCCCATTAATGATAGGATACTCTCCATTAGACTTAAGGCTCAGCCTAACA